>NC_134358.1:463554033-463854033 GCF_048569485.1 Anomaloglossus baeobatrachus
GGCCTCCATGTACAGTATCATGCAGCCTCCCCACCCCAGGCCTCCTTGTACAGTATCAGGCAGCCTCCCCACCCCAGGCCTCCATGTACAGATGCAGCCTCCCCACCCCAGGCCTCCATGTACAGTATCAGGCAGCCTCCCCACCCCAGGCCTCCATGTACAGATGCAGCCTCCCCACCCCAGGCCTCCATGTACAGTATCATCCAGCCTTCCCACCCCAGACCTCCATGTACAGTATAATGCAGCCTCCCCACTCCAGGCCTCTGACCACCGTGTACTCATATATATATAAAAAAAAAAAACAAGTACTCACCGCTCTCCTCCTTCCACTGCTGCTCTGTCCTGACGTCTCCTTGTTCCACTGATGCTGTACTCCCTGCTCTCCTCCTTCCACTGCTGCTCGTCCTCCCGGTGCTGCGGTCGGCGTCCTCCCTCCCTGCGCTCTGTGCACTCAGCACAGCAGTCGCACAGGAGTGACGTCACCGCACAGGCACAGGGGGAGAATGAGGATGCAGAGCGGCGCCGGCCGCTCTTTGCTTCATTATTACTGTGCGCGGTGACGGGGGAGGGGGGGCCCCGGTGCCGCCGCTGACATCGGGCAGGAGGGCCCGGTGTCGGGGGCGGCAGCGGGTCATATAGTGGGCGCGTGCACTGTGATAGATCAGCGCAGCTTCTCTCTCACTGAGAGGAGCTGGCTGCTGATCTGCCGGGTCCCCGCGGGCCCCAAACCGCCCGGGCCTGGTCGCGATCGCGACCGCTGCGACCGCGGTAGTTACGCCACTGGTCACAACACAGGGTGTCATGGTGGCGGGTGGTCTGTGGAGGCAACTCGGCGGCAGGTGCATTGAGCTGACTGCCGGCTCCATTGAATCATCCGCGTTTGACGAGATGGACTTCAAGAAAATGGCTGCGCAGGTGGCGCATGCGTAGATAGGACTCCACGGGCATTTTTTTAAAGTCCATTGTGTCAATCTGCGCAAGCGCTGCTTCTGTGGCCATTTTCTTGAAGTTCATCGCGTGAACAGTGAGCGATTCAATTGAGCCTGCAGTCAGCTCAATGCACCCGCCACCGAGACACCCTCACAGCCCGCGTGCCCGCAGATCAATGCTGTCCACGCGACACCTCTTAGCGCATCCTATCAGCCCGCTCGATCACCGCCGCCTTCATAAAGCCATATCTGTTTTGTAAGATGCATCCTCATTTTACCGCCAGTTTTCAGGGGAAAAAAGTGCGTCTAACAAAGCGAAAAATATGGTAAATGAGAATCCTGAAGTATTGTGAACACGTTCAGGATCTTTTCCTTGCAGATTTGGTTGTAGAAAAAAAAAACTGCAGCATGTCAATTATTTCTGTGTTTTTGCTGCGTTTTCCCCATTAAATGTAATGGAAAAAAAAACGAAACCAAAAAATACATATAATGCACCTAATTGTGGCAAAACCCTTTGTTTTTGCTGCAGCATTTCTCCTGCCAGGAAATGCAGACTTGGTGCAGAAATTTCTGCAAACAAATCTCCATCTTGTGCACTTAGCGTAAGGCTATGTGCGCACGTTGCGTAAATTCATGCAGTTACGCTGCGCTTTGTAGCGCAGCGTAACTGCATGCGTCCTGCGTCCCCTGCACAATCTATGGAGATTGTGCAGGGGCCGTGCGCACGTGGCATATTACAACGCAGCGCTTCGGCTACTGCCGAAGCGCTGCGTAAAAAGAAGTGACATGTCACTTCTTCCGTGCGCTTTGCCGGCAGCTCCTGCTCTGTCTATGGCAGGAGCTGCAGGCAGAGCGCACGTTCTCGCAGGCACCATGCGCCTCAGAACGGAGCTTTTCAGCTGCGCTCTGAAGTGCACCTTTTACGGTGCTGGGCTAGTACGCAACGTGCGCACGCACATACCCTTACAGTGTAATAGCACTCAGCAGTGCACAGTCATTTAGCCATATATAGTGCAAAGGACCTGGCTGCCTTCAACAAACTGCTCCAAATGCGTCCCCCACTGCTTACACTCATTGTATGGCACTGATTCTGTGGGTTGTGACCCCCACCAACTCATAGATCAGCCTCAGTCCCTTATCCCCCATCCCCCCAGATTCTAGTGTTCCAAGCACTGGCAGCTTGGTGAATCTTTACATGTTATAATAAAGATATAATGCAAAAAGGGCCAGATCCACTTTTCTGCATTATAGTTACTGTTGACCCTGCCCAGCACATGGCTGCCCATTACTACAGAGCTAGTGGGAGAGGGAGGCAGCAGAAGCTGAGCCTTACAAACAAGTCACAAACTTTGTAACTGTGTCGGCCACTGTCTGCAGCCTCTAGTCCTGACCTGAATCTTCATTTCCTGCACTGCCGGCCCCACATGCATCCACAGTCACAAACAGCAGCCAGTCACTGTCTCCATACCCTGGCTGTAAAGAGTAGATGACGCGGCAGGCAGTCAGCCCGAGGTCACAGGTAAAGAGGCTGGAGGGGGCGGAGCCGGCCACTTGTAAAAGAGCTCGTATAGTATAGTTACAAGTAAGTTAAGTAATGCAGCTCTCCCTCCCTGACACGATCAGCTGTTTATCTTCAGGGTGGGCCCCTAACCTCCCGGGCCCGGACGCAGTGGCGACCGCTGCGACCGTGGTAGTTACGCCCCTGCCTGCCGCCCTTTGGGCCTCTGCCTTTTTTTGCTCTGATCAGAGAGATCTCTTCAGTTCAGCTTTTTAGTAATTTTTCTCTCTTCTTCTCCAGGACAATAGGTTCTAGTGTTCGGTTCCCTCCTTTGTCTTACTGGAGGTATACACCTTTTCACTTTAATTAGCTTTTTCACTTTAATTAGGATATTTCTCTTCTCCCTTTAGGTACTTTACAGCTCTTTTCCCTAAGAGGTTCTCTCCCAGTCTAACATAGCTAGAGCTATGCAGCTCTGCCTGTCTCACACAGCTCCATTCGGAAGTCTTGTGAGTCATCCTGGTATGCTCTGCAGAGATCCGATCACCTCTAGTCTGACCATTGCTTGTTGATTAGTTTAGCCATTAGCAAGCCTTATAGGGCTGTTGTCAGTATCCCCCATTCAGTGATAGGGAAAACTCTGCTTATAAGAGCTTTCTGGGCCGTTTTTTAACTATGTAGAGCAACTACTGAATTATAGGTGCATACATTTCTAAGCTTTACAGGGTTCGCATCTTTGCTTCTGTAGACACAGATCTTGGTAGAAAGGTGTTGTCAGCAACAGTGACCCAGGCGGCAGCTTGGGAAGAAGTTGCAAACGTCTGTGGTAACAATATATTTGGCTTTCATTCCCACCCAAGGGGCAGCCTTAGAACATCCCACGGTTCTGTGTCCCCAATGAGACAAACGAAAAAAATAGATTTTGGTACTGTCACGCTCCCCGGGTCCTCCACTCCGCTCCCCGGGTCCTCTGCTCCGCTCCCCGGCTCACCTGCCACGCTCCCCGCTCTCCAGCCTCCAGTGCCCGCGCTTCCCAAGCCTCCTGGTCCCCGCTCCCGGCGCCCGTCGGCTTCCCAGTCCCTGGTCGGCTCTGCTGCGTCCTCCTCTCAGCTTCCTGCCCTGGCTTCTGGCACCCGGGCCGCGCGCATGCGCGTTAGGGTGCGCGCTCGGTCACTGACCCTTTCTTAAAGGGCCAGTGTCCACTGACAGGAAATGATGCATACAGGTACAGGGTATAAAGGGGGTTAATGTCCAAGGGAGCGGGGCCTGTTCTTCGTGTTTTCCCAAGCTAGGAGTCAGGTCTCCTTGTGTTCTGTGAGATACTTACCTCTCTGTCTTCTAGAGCCGATCCTGCATCGCCATCCGGTCCTGCTGTATCTCGAACCCCGAACGCTGCCCATCTGCCATCCTGACAGTCCGTACCATCTCGGTTCCCTGCGGTGACCTGTCATCTCGCTCCAACGGTTCCGGACCCCGCCAGACATCATCACGGCTTCCGAACCTGAGCTCCGTCACCCGGACCACCATCAGTGACCTCGTGGTCCCAGGGACTTCTCCATTGTGTTCCAGTGCACGGACTGTCCTGCTACCTAAAGTGCTCCAGCTACCGGACTCCTTTCCCTCATCGGGGAGTTCGGCCCAGTGGATCCACCTCCCGGGTCTGCCCGTCCATCTGGCCCTAACAGTAAGAACAGGCCATGGATTCCCGCCGAAGCACTAGCGGCCTTGCAAGAGGAACTCCAACGCCAGCGTGAAGTCCAGACCCGCATGCTGAACTTTATGACCTCCGTGGACGCCCGCTTGAACACGCTACAAGCCTCGGTTACATCTTCAGCGCCCCGGGTCTCCACTAGTCAATCCACGGCCCCCGCTCCTGTGGCAGCCTCCTCGGATGCTTCCAGACTGCGTTTGGCCTCACCACCCCGGTACGCCGGAGATCCCAAGACCTGCAGGGGGTTTATAAACCAATGCTCCCTCCATTTCACGCAGCTGCCACATTGGTTTGCCTCCGACCAAGCCAAGGTCGCCTTCATCATGTCTCACCTAGAGGGCGAAGCACTGGCGTGGATGAACCCTTTGTGGGAGAAGGAGGACCCTATGACCAAGAACCTCCAGGAATTCCTGCAGGCCTTTCGCAGCACCTTTGACGAACCCAGACGCGCCTCCGCGTCTGCTTCATCTCTTCTCCGGTTACGTCAGGGGGACTCTGACGGTGGGTCAATACGCCATCCGTTTCCGCACCTTGGCTTCAGAACTCGGGTGGAATAACGAGGCCCTAACCGCCGCCTTCTGGGAAGGACTCTCGGGTCGAATCAAAGATGAGCTGGCTGGACGTGACGTACCGTCCACCCTGGACGCCCTGATTACCCTAGCGACTCGAGTGGACATACGCTTTCAGGAGCGGTCCAAAGAGGTGTCCCGTGAGAGACGTCCGGTAAGGCATTCCTCTCCTCCACAGAAGCCCGCCGTACTCCAGTCAACGGCCTCTGGTGTCTCCATCCATGAGCCCATGCAGATCGACCGTGTGCGACAGTCAGAACAACGCCGAGCAGAGCGGCTCGCCAAGGGTCTCTGCTTCTACTGCGGAGAGGGCACACACCTGCTACGCTCCTGTCCAGAGAGGCCAAGAAACTCCAAAGCCTAGGGTTGGTAGGAGAGGCCACCCTAGGTGCTGGGACTCTCTCAGACCCGGTTACATGGACTGTGCAAGTGACAACGGGAGAGACGCGGTTTACGGCTGAGGCGTACCTCGATTCTGGGGCAGCAGGCAATTTCATCCAGCAGGCCACGGTGGACAAATACCAGGTGCCTGTTACTCCACTCGCCAAACCTCTTGTGATTGCCTCTGTGGATGGGAGACCCCTCTCTGACACCATCTCCTGGATCACCAAGCCGCTTGAACTGCGTATCGGTGCTCTGCACACCGAGAACATTGCTCTCTACGTCCTCCCACATATGTCACATCAAATCCTGCTGGGCCTTCCTTGGTTGCGGACACACGAGCCTTCAGTCAGCTGGGGCACTGGCGATATCACTCGATGGGGGTCTTCTTGCCATGAGAACTGTCTGAAGACCATACAACCTATCCGGCGACCTCCGGTTCCCGAGTCCCTACCGGGACTGCCCTCAGCCTATTGGTCCTTCGTGGACGTCTTTGATAAGAAGGAGTCCGAAGTACTTCCGCCACATCGTCCTTACGATTGTGCCATTGATCTGCTTCCGGGAACTACACCACCTCGAGGACGGATATATCCACTGTCTCCAGCCGAAACAAGGGCCATGTCTACGTACATCACAGAGAGCCTGGCTAAGGGATTCATTCGGAGATCCTCCTCTCCTGCTGGAGCAGGCTTCTTCTTCGTAAAGAAGAAAGAGGGCGACCTACGCCCATGTATAGACTACCGGGGATTGAACCTAATCACCGTAAAAAACAAGTACCCCCTGCCGCTCATCCCCGAATTGTTTGACCGGCTCAGAGGAGCTCGTGTGTTCACCAAGTTGGACCTTCGGGGTGCCTACAACCTGGTCCGTATCCGCTCAGGGGATGAATGGAAGACCGCGTTCAACACTCGCGATGGGCACTATGAATACTGCGTGATGCCCTTCGGCCTGTGTAACGCACCAGCAGTCTTCCAAGAATTAGTGAACGATGTGTTCCGGGACCTTCTCTACGTTTGTGTGGTGGTATATCTGGATGACATCCTTGTCTTCTCTCCGGACCTCCAGACCCACCGAGAGAACATGCAACTGGTTCTACAAAGACTGAGAGAGAATCGTCTGTACGCCAAGTACGAGAAGTGCGTCTTCGAACAGTCTTCTCTCCCCTTCCTGGGTTACCTCATCACCGATACCGGACTGCAGATGGATCCAAAGAAGGTCTCTTCCGTTCTCAACTGGCCTCCTCCTTCTGGACTGAAGGCAAGCCAACGCTTTCTGGGATTCGCCAACTATTACCGCCAGTTTATTCTTCACTTCTCGGCTCTGACTGCTCCTCTTTCCGCCTTGACCAAGAAGGGGGCTAATCCAAAGGACTGGTCATCTGCGGCCGACGCCGCGTTTGGCTCTCTAAAGCGAGCCTTTGCCTCCTCTCCTGTACTCCATCGTCCAGAGTTAAACCGCCAGTTCACCTTGGAGGTGGATGCCTCCTCCTCGGGAGCCGGAGCAGTGCTCATGCAGAAGTCCTCCTCCGGAAAGATGGTGACTTGCGGTTTTTTCTCCAAGAGCTTCTCAGCGCCTGAACGCAACTACACCATCGGTGACCGAGAGCTGTTGGCAGTCAAACTGGCTCTGGAGGAATGGCGCTATCTTCTGGAAGGAGCAGTGTACCCCGTCATTATTTACACGGACCACAAAAACCTGGAATACCTGCGGACGGCTCAGCGACTGAACCCACGGCAAGCCAGGTGGTCCTTGTTCTTTGCCCGGTTCGACTTCCAGCTCCATTTCCGACCCGCGAACAAGAATGTACGCGCTGATGCCTTGTCTAGGTCTTTCATGCCCATGGAGCAGGAGGAAGAGACATCCCAACCCATCATCTGCCCTAGTAAGATCATTCCGGTGGCTCCTGTCACTCTGGCCCAGATACCGCCTGGGAAGACCTATGTCTCTGAGACTGACAGGCAAAGAGTGTTACACTGGGGCCATGCCTCGAAAACAGCCGGTCATGCAGGTCAGAAGAGAACATGGAGTGCGATTGCACGTCATTACTGGTGGCCATCTCTTCGCACGGACGTCGCCTCTTTTGTCTCTGCCTGCTCCTCCTGTGCCAGGAACAAGACTCCCAAACACCTGCCATATGGCCGTCTTCTGCCTCTGCCCATACCCTCAGTTCCCTGGCAACACATAGCGATGGACTTTATTACGGACTTGCCATTGTCCTCTGGACACACAGTCATATGGGTCGTGGTGGATCGGTTCTCTAAAATGGCCCATTTCGTTCCTATGGCTGGACTACCCTCTGCCCAGGAACTCGCGGACGCCTATATACATCACATCTTCCGCTTGCATGGCTTTCCATCACACATAGTGTCCGACAGAGGAACTCAGTTCACCTCCCGCTTCTGGAGGGCTCTCTGTAAACATCTGGGAGTGACTCTGGACTTTTCTTCGGCCTACCATCCTCAGTCGAACGGCCAAGTGGAACGGGTCAATCAGATATTGACCTCTTTCTTACGTCACTATGTCAACGCCCATCATGACGATTGGTCCACGCTTCTTCCTTGGGCTGAATTCTCCCATAATCACCACGTCAGTGAGTCCTCCTCCAGTTCTCCCTTCCATGTCGTCTACGGACTTCAGCCGTCTGTCCCATTGCCTGTATCCTCTTCCTCGGACATCCCTGCTGCTGATGCAGTACTCCGTGACTTTACAACCATTTGGGACTCAGTTAAGGCCTCCCTTGCACGTGCATCCCTGCGGATGAAGAGACACGCGGACAAGAGACGTCTGGATCCTCCGTGTTTCTCTCCGGGAGATCTCGTCTGGCTTGCTTCCAAATACATCCGACTGAAGATACCATCCTACAAGCTGGGACCTCGCTACATCGGACCGTTTAAAATCCTCGGCAAGATCAATGAGGTCTCCTACAAACTACAGCTCCCGGCCACGATGAGGATACCCAACTCCTTCCACGTGTCTCTGCTCAAGCCGGTTGTCCTTGGTCCCTTCTCCGCTGCCGCCAGTCCGGCTCCTCCTCCTATTGCTGAGGACGACATCTATGCGGTAAGGGATATCGTGGCCATGAAGACCGTACGAGGTCGCCAGTTCTTCCTGGTGGACTGGGAAGGGTATGGTCCTGAGGATAGGTCCTGGGAGCCCAGGGAGAACGTGGGCACTCCTCTGATCCGTGCCTTCCTGTCCCGGTTGCGGGGAGGGGGGCGTGGGGGGGGGGTACTGTCACGCTCCCCAGGTCCTCCGCTCCGCTCCCCGGGTCCTCTGCTCCGCTCCCCGGCTCACCTGCCACGCTCCCCGCTCTCCAGCCTCCAGTGCCCGCGCTTCTCAAGCCTCCTGGTCCCCGCTCCCGGCGCCCGTCGGCTTCCCAGTCCCTGGTCGGCTCTGCTGCGTCCTCCTCTCAGCTTCCTGCCCTGGCTTCTGGCACCCGGGCCGCGCGCATGCGCGTTAGGGCGCGCGCGCGGTCACTGACCCTTTCTTAAAGGGCCAGTGTCCACTGACAGGAAATGATGCATACAGGTACAGGGTATAAAGGGGGTTAATGTCCAAGGGAGCGGGGCCTGTTCTTCGTGTTTTCCCAAGCTAGGAGTCAGGTCTCCTTGTGTTCTGTGAGATACTTACCTCTCTGTCTTCTAGAGCCGATCCTGCATCGCCATCCGGTCCTGCTGTATCTCGAACCCCGAACGCTGCCCATCTGCCATCCTGACAGTCCGTACCATCTCGGTTCCCTGCGGTGACCTGTCATCTCGCTCCAACGGTTCCGGACCCCGCCAGACATCATCACGGCTTCCGAACCTGAGCTCCGTCACCCGGACCACCATCAGTGACCTCGTGGTCCCAGGGACTTCTCCATTGTGTTCCAGTGCACGGACTGTCCTGCTACCTAAAGTGCTCCGGCTACCGGACTCCTTTCCCTCATCGGGGAGTTCGGCCCAGTGGATCCACCTCCCGGGTCTGCCCGTCCATCTGGCCCTAACAGGTACTCACCATAAAATCTGTTAGTCGTAGTCTTTCATTGGGGGAAACAGCTCCCACCCTTGGTTGTCTGGTCGGTTGTGCATTTACTTTGTTTTTCTCCCATGGTGTAATAAGATATTCTTTCCATGTATTATTTAATTTGGCTCCTCCAAATGCTTTCTTCCCAAATTGAGTAAGCCTGATGCTATCAGGCAAGGTATAGTCTGCTGGGGGGGGAGTCAATCTTTAATTCTATGTAATACTAGATTCAGCCTCCAGGTGGCAACAGACTATCCCATGGTTCTGTGTCCCCCAATGAAAACTACGAGAAACAGATTTTACAAGGATTACCAAAACGTACTTTTTTCTCCTAGTAGTCGCACTTTCAGTAAGGAGGAAAGACAATATTGTAACACTATTAAACTGCACATTAACCTTATCTGCAGGTCAATAGCATTTAGAAACATTGGTCTCTTTAAACTACCTTATAAGCACTAATTTGATTAAGAACTATAGGACTGTTCTGGCAATGATCTTGTTGAGTGAAAAACAATAACATTTAGCAGAATTAAAAATGCAGGTTTAGTCTATTATACCAGCTGGCACACTGGGGGAGATGTAAGGAAATAATGCAATGTAAGGTTACAGTATGTATATTAATTCTATATATAAACATTGAAACAGTTGTCAAATAGTCACTGTCATTTTAACAAACTTTTCAGAAATCAATATCACTTGCAAAAATAAGAAACTTTTGTTATTTATCTTATCAGAACAAATGTGGTTCTTTCTCCACTTATTAGCCACTTTCTTCCTCTATCTGCCTCCTGAACTCATTATTAACTTTGAAAAATGGCAAAAATCTATCTTAGTCCAAGCAATACAGACTCAGTCAGCTCACTGAAATTTGAAGTTACAACTCCTATTAAAGTATATGGATATGTGAGGGTGGAAGGAGTGAAGAGCCCTCACAGTGAGATATCAAGCCGAAGATCCAAAATATGAAGGATAAGGGGCATTCACCATACGTAAAAGTATGAAGCTTATTGAAGTCTACTAAAACTAACCAGGTAGCATGGAAGCTCACTGGGCGCAACCGGATAACGGTTGCATCCTATCCCATTGCTGCATTTAAAGTCATTGATCTATTCAGTATGATTTATGCTACTACGAAAGTTTAACTATATACTGTATATTGCATTGCTGTGTGATTGATTTTGTGCAATTGTTTTCAACTAATGTAGCTGAATCACCTAAACTCAAAAATTAAGAGAGGTATCCATAATGAATATATATATATATATATATATATATATATATATATATATTTATATATACAGTTCTGTGCAGAATATATAGGCACACGGGGAAAAATTACTGCAACATAAAAATGTTTTAAAAAACAAAAGTGTTATTATTATTTTTTTATCAATTAACAAAATTCAAATTTAATGAACAAAAGAGGCATCTGATTGGCTCCAAATTTATTTTGCAACAGGACAACAACGGCAAAAATGCAGCCAATATACCGTATTTTTTGTACTAAATTATAAGACGCACCCCGAATTAAAAAAAAAAATGGGGACCCTCTTGTAATCCGGTGGTCTCTTACTGGAGAGGGGGGCGGCAGCGGTGGGGGAGCGGGATCACAGGAGGGCGGTGCGGCCGGCAGATGTCCAAAATGCTGTGAAGTAGGCATCTTCCAGAAACTGTGGGGCGCTGTGCTGGGATCCTGGGATGGGTGCTGTTGTGCGGTGCTGTGTGCTGCGAGTGGTGAGGCAGGGGCATCCTGAAGATGTCGGCGGTGCAAGCTTCAAAGAAATGGTGCCTGGAGCCGGTGCTAGTGTGACGCCCTGGCCTATCAGGTCATCACAGGGTATTGTGCAATCTGCCCTTCAGCACAGTATCCAAGTCCTCCTTGGTTATGGATCCCTGTTTGTGAGTGGGACCCGATTAGTTCCACGCTATAGGGTCCAAATAGTGAAGAAGGTGCCACGGAAAAGGTCACAGGCTAACAAGCAACACCAAGCGCACGGATGCAAGCGTGCTTCCTCCTTGCTGCACTGGTGCTCAGAATTCTGGTTTACAAGTTGTCGATGTGAGTATTCTTGGACTGAGTGAGTACGCAGAAACCCTTTCCTTTCCCAATGGCACCCCTTTACAGTAACCACCGGGTCCTAGGGCACAACCCCCTACCCACGGAGGGTTTAGGCACCTTGCTTCCATACCACCACCACCGGGCTCCCCGGGCTCCCCAACAGCAGCGGTGGTACTCCACCTTACCACACACCGAACTTCCTAATCCCCTGTACATAATCCCCCTTTTAAAATTCGAGTGTCCGCACGACCCTCAGGTCCGGAGACCCCTCTAGCCACCGCAATTCCGGATCCGAGTGGCTCGGCTGCTGACACGGGGGCGGTACACTAGCGCATATTGAGTTATCGACTCAATGACAAGCCTAGATCACATGTGCGCCCATGCCACTTCTGAGCGCCATTTTCCTTAAGTCCGCTGCTAGGAGATCAATGGGCCAGAGGTGGTGTGTGTGCAGATGAGATCTTGAGCCGAGAGCTCCCTCTGCGCACGTGTCGACTCTTGGCACCGTTATTTGAAGCTGAAACCCTTGACATCTTCAGGATGCCCCTGCCTCACTGCTCGCAGCACAAAAGGCCACGGGTGCCCACAGCACCCTGCAAGCCCCAGCACACCACCCCCACAGGCCCCAGCATAGCTCTCCGTAGACCCAAGCTATCGCTCTTCACCACCTCCCAATGAGGTGCATTCGGCTTATAAGACGCACACTCATTTTCCTCCCAAATTTTTGAGAGGAAAAGTGCGTCTTATAATCTTAAAAATTATATAATTAAGAACCAGGTCCAGCAAAGAACAAGGAGTTCTGCAAGTGATGATATGGCCCCTACAGAACTCATCTCAACATCATCAAGTCTGTCTAGGATTACACAAAGAGACAGAAGGATTTGCACAGGCAACATCCACAGATTTGTGGTTAGTTCTCCAAGATTTTTGGAACAAAGTCTCTGTTAAATACTATATGCAAGTGTACCTAGAAGAATTGATGCTGTTTTGAAGTCAGAGAGGTCACACCAATTACTGATTTCATTTTGATTTCTCTTTTGTTCATTCTCTTTGTATATTGTTAGTTGATCAATGAAAACTAACACCTATTTTTTTTAAAGCGTTCTTACTTTGCAGCATTTTTTCCACATCTGCCTAAAACTTTTGCACAGTTTTGAATGTATAACCATACTGTCTATATACATAATGCACATACCAGAAAAGCCAGAAAAGCGTGACTTATTTTTTTCTTGTCAATTCTGTAAAAGGAAACTGTGATACTTCTTCACACATCTAGATTCTATCCAGTTTACCACCAAATACTTGATATTTTCAATTAACTACGTGACTGCCCCCTTTCAGCACATTTTATTAAATTTGTCTTACAAATTAAGAGACTCTAAAGGTAGTGTCATTCCTAATATGCGTATGTGTGTTATAATTAATCAATATTCCAGCTCCTTTTATACTAATAAGTCATTATTATTTAAGTGACATAAGCCTAATTAGGCCAAAACTGTATTATAATTGAAAATATCTGACACTTCAAGTCCACTGATCTATTTTAAATAGCTCTGGGTTACTTAACAATAGATACACATTCAAGATGCAAGACAAGAGCCTGCATATATTAGCCTGAAAAATCTACATAAAAATTTAGCAATTAACAGATGCTTATGGAGAACCTTTTTATTTTTCCTTTCTCCAAGATATATATACACGGTATGTATAATAAGTATATAAACTGCGGCATTTTGTGCAAAAACGCATAAATTATACCATAGGCCATTTGCCCAATTAGTTAAATAGATAATAAAACAAGCGCACTATGAGAAGCACCCGTGGAATCCTTTTAGCGTTTAAAAAATTAGAATTGCTCACCTTTGTTGGTTGTGCGCCCCCGCACAACTTCAGTGAAGGCTAATCAGTCTGGAGTTCCTCCGAACAGATCCTATGTCCAGGCTTCCAACATCCAGATTGTGGGTATCGTTGTCGGCTACTGATTTCCACCGGCACCATGGAAATCAGGTTCTTGTTCCTCTCTCCTCCAGCTAACCAGCTGGATTTTTTGATATGTCAGCAGGTCCTTTGCTGCTAATACCGATTCCCAACAGGGAGGGGGTAAATGGATAATTCTTTCGGTCTAATATAGCGCAAAAAGGATATTTGCTGATATTAATTATTTGAACTTTATTGAATAGGCACTCCTATTATTACAACGCGTTTCAGCAGAGTTGCTTTCATCAGGTAAAATAGGAGTAGATACTACTCCTATTTTACCTGATGAAAGCAACTCTGCTGAAACGCGTTGTAATAATAGGAGTGCCTATTCAATAAAGTTCAAATAATTAATATCAGCAAATATCCTTTTTGCGCTATATTAGACCGAAAGAATTATCCATTTGCCCAATTAGGACACCTTGACATTATTAAACAAGGCCTCCCCTCATATTAGTGAAAAGACACTAATCTTCTGAAGTCAGTCTACCCATGTATTACATGTATGCGATCCAATATTATGGCTGCTGCTTTGGAAATGTATGACTTGTTCTACACACTTTGATTCGACTTCCCACACCGTGAAGGACAGAACCTATTAAATTGATCATTCTAGTTACATGTGTTCCTATTTGCTTAACTACCCTATAATCTTCAAATTTAAAATAAAAAAAATAAAAATAAAATGGAGGGAATGTTACCATCAAGTTTTAAATTCAATACTGCATTATCAGGAGAAAGAATGGTAGAACACATTACTAAAGATTTAAAAAAAAAAAAAAAGATTCATGAAAACTATTGTTTCATGTGGGATTCACGTGTAGTAAACATGAAAAATTAATGTTGAATTTACTAAAAGAGATAGGTCGCTAATAGGGATGATCGAATGCCTCAAATATTCGGCTTTGCGAATATTTTCCAAATAGGTTGCCAATATGCGAGTATTTGATGCGCAATGTAAGTCTATGGGAAACCCGAATAGTTCCAAATAGTTGTTATTCGGGTTTCTCATAGACTTACATTGCACATCGAATATTCGCAAATAGTCGAACAGCGGCAACCTATTCGGAAAATATTCACGGAGCCGAATATTTGAGGTATTTTATCATCCCTAGTCACTAAGATCAGCAGCCATATTACTACTAACAGGCAGAACTTCCTGTGTAAAAGGGTCTCCAGTGCCCTGCCGCCCCTTAAGAGTGCTATGACCAAGTATAGGTGTTATAGTTTTATACAAAGGTTTTAAAGTAATGTAGTGTGATGCATGCAATTTTTCTGTGTAATTTGGCTGCCCGCCATTAGGTGTCACCAGTCCCTGGTCCCATAGTGTAAGGGAATGTGATGGAGTGACAGGACGGCATGTGGTAAAAGGGGGAGCACTGTCCCCAGCACAGGAGAGATATAGGAAAAGGGACTTTCTGGTAAAAGAGAGATAGGGAGTAGTGTCAAGAAGAGAGAAAGGACCTACGGGGTCAGATGTAGCAGAGAGGAGTGGGGTAGTGGGGAGAATTCAGGCACAGAGAGAAGAAAGAAGGAGGAAGGAGTAAAGGAGACTGAAGGGAAACGTGAGCCCCTTCAGCTAATGAGCGTAATTTCAGTAAAGAGAGAGAAAAGGAGGAGAGCATCCCTTTTTTAAGCCAGCAGATGTAAGTGCTACAGACATTTGGCCTGTGAGGTCACTAGCACAGCGGGAGCCCAGTCAGAAGGAGTCCTTCCATGGTTAAAGAGCCAAGCCGTCAGACCAGCCATCATGCTTAATAATTGGGTCAGGAGGGAAAGGATAAATCGCTTCTTGGTGGCCATAGCTGAAGAACCGGGTTCTGTAGAGAAAGAAATGCCTGTGAAAGAACATGGTTTAAAAACTGCCTTAAAGAAGTGGAAGCTGTGTGTTAAAAGATGTTACAGTAATGTTGTTATGCTTGGACTCGTTACTGACAGTGTGGTGTGTGATGCCGGATGTAGTGAACGGGTTCCAGAGAAGCTGGATGAAGACCCAGATGAGCAGCTTCAAGCAGGTACTACCTCCACACCCACCTCATACACCACTTTGCCCCCAGTGTCTGTTCTGTGCTGGGATGGGTTGAGGACTACAACCCTTGGCCATGACTGCCTCCCTTTCACTTTAGAATGTAAATTCAAAACACTGCACTCTCTTCAGCATGAGGTAATAGTAAAAGAAAGTCAACAGATTCGTTTTTATCGTGCAAACCAAGTGTCTTTATTTATGAACAAAGTTAGTGGGAGGGACTAAGGGACGTTTCGGCCCAAGCTGGGCCTTCTTCATACCAAGTCACACTCCAATCATAGATGAACTAATATCACAGAGGGAATTTTTTTTCTCTCTCCTTTTTAGGGGTTTTTTTGGTATAGAAATGGTGAGGCACTCCACCCAGGATAGAAGGATTGTGGTAGTAGCAAAACGCAAGCCCTTGCTCGTGCTAGCAAATGAATAACTATTGGAATTTGTCCTTTTAAGTTGGGAGAGTTCAATAACTCGTGGTCCCTTAGGTTTACAGTAAGTGGATAAGGTCACGTATAATGCACTTTTGTCTAGAAGCATAGGGGGCTTACTTGCATCTGCAGGCTTTAGGATAGGAATGTAGCAGTGGGTAATGGAGTCCTCTTTGCAGCCGTCTTCCCAGACTGTGGCTTAGAGCCTTTCACTTTACACTTGTTCTAGCCAGCACCGGATCAGAGCAGTCGTGGACTGCTACTGTTGGGGATTCTGCAGCTTCATGTCAACAGAGCAGCTCTTAAACTTTCAGGCTGCTTTGTTGACAGGGTGCGGCTGCCAACATCATGTTGATTGACCGTCGGCTCTCCGTAGTTAGGCAGCAGGCAGCTAACTGTCAATCAGCAAGATGTTGACGGTCAAGCCTCGTTAACAGACCAGAGCTATAGAGAAACTGCTGATCTGCTAACGTGATGTCAGCGAAAGCCATAGAATTGCTGGTAGGAGCGGTCTGTGACTGCTCTGTGCTGACAGAGATGGATGCCAGGCAGAACAGGCTATTAGTTATTAACTACCTACTGGTTAGTTCTTATGTCCATAGTAAAAAATTAAATAGTTTCGGATAAACTCTTTAATTATGTTTTTTAAAACAGTTATGGCCAACAAAAAACTGATAAATCAACAGTTCTTAGCAACTGCTAAACATATATGTCTGACATTATACATTAAACTCATGCCTAAAACATGCTGAAAACTTAGGGCCATATACTAATAATTCTAATGGGATTTCTGCATTGCTTTATCTCTCCTGTGGAGGCACTGTATATTATTAAATATGTTCTCCCAGGTTCCCTTGTAGATTGCAGCTGATCACTTATCGTCAGATAATCATTACAGAAAATGTTAAATCCCTTTAAGAAAGTGACAGGTTAATGGGCACCACAGTAGCTGTCCTCTCAGTCTGATCAGTACACCTCTTCTTTTCATTCATTCATTCATTCGTTAATTCATTCATTCAATCTATTTTTGATATAAGAAAAGTTAGTAATGAATCATCATTACATTCAGAATGACTTCAGTGAGTTACGGATGCACCTTTAAGAGCCTCGCGGTAATTTACAATACTCTTATACCAGTTGATTTATTTAAATTTAATGTGTTGTTTTTTTTTTTTTCTAAAATGTAAAATAGTTTTGTATTAGCATGTACATATTATGCCCGAAAAGTACTTTGGCTGAAGGGGCATAACAAATAATAATAATAAAATATTAATAATCGTTATCAATAAATAATAGCTTTTGCAGGCAAAGAAATAAGTTCCTATTTCAGAAGAAATGCATGCATAATCAAATCTATAGGGAATATTGAGAATAAAGAATTATTTTTGTTTGTTTTTGTTCGGCTATTTTTCTCTCTATAATTTCATTTTATATATATAATCTGTCATTTTTTATTCAGTTCCTGAAAACTCAGTTTGCAAATAAAATGGTTTGGTTTATAACAAACAAAAAATTGTTACATTGTGAATGGCATGTAAGTACCTGATTCTTTTGCCTTTTTACTCATCCCTACCAAAAAAAAAAAAAATAAAAAAAAAATCTGCAAATCCATTAGCTAACCAGCTGCACCTCTGTACTGAACAGATAACAACCTGTTCAAGCCAGGCTTTTGCTGTGAATCGGTGCTGATAGGCCTGAATCTCAGAGCTTTTTTTAAATGCTAATGACAAGAAACATTTCCTAAGCCAAAACGCTCTTGTAGATCTGTCTACTTCTATTATGACAGATATTTGCTTGTAAGTACATAGAACACTTGTTCGCGGCGCCTTATCTGCTATGGTGCAGCCTGCTGACCTACATACCATTCAGCACAATATGATGCACAAACATCTTCTATACAATTTTTCATTTTCGACTTAAAAACAGTAGAGTGAAGATAGGATTGCCACAAATCTAACAAAGAGATGGTGTTACTTCCAAATAAAAAATGTGCATTTCCCAAAGAATTTATTTGTCTCGTAGCATTGAGTTCATACACAAGCTGCGCTTAAAAGGGTGTTCAATGGCGATTAGGTAGTGGAGACTTTAGAATAAACTGTATCCTCTCTCCTCAGGATAAAAGAGTAAGCTAACTTATTTCCCATAACAATTAAAAGTTCAACCATTCCGAATTACATTTAAATGATGTTTCCAAAATGCTGAAATTTAAATATGGAAACAATGAGATAATGCAGCTGTAGACAGGGTGTGCGGAAAATGATATGTGTGGGAAAGGAGAATGATATTCTATTACCTGTCACTTGTAGGATCACCAGACATCAAATATGAGTTGGCTTACTGCATATAAAAGGGCTCCTTACGACAAAAAGACATGTGCAGGCATTGTACCATTTTAGGGAACCTGTCAGGTACGATAACACTATTAACCAGCAGCTATAGGGTGAAACTACAGCATTATGAAGGTGCAGCAACAAGAAAATGTTTACTTTATTTCTCCTGGGAACCGCCAGCTTTCAGTCACAACGGCGTACTTGGAGCGGCTTCAGTCATTGCCCAGAACCCTGAGAGCGGTGGCTGTAAGCATGAAATGGCACTTTGACAGCTCACTCTACAGTGCATCAGCACAGAGAGTGCTGTCAGTCAAAGGGGATGGGCATCCTTACAACTAGAGATGAGCGAACCTTTGGAGGTTCGGTTCGATGGCAGAAAACAAACCGAAACTTCACTTGTTTTCAGAATCAGTGATTGGCAGTTTGAGTCTCTCTCCACATGCAGCGAGCCATAAGCAGACCACTTCCAGGGGAGGATGGTAACAGAGTGATCTCAACATGACGACTAATCCCTTTGCCCCCCACTCATGGCCCAGAACGCATTTGCCCATGACTTACAGTCTTGTCACAATAACTATGACTTGTTGAGGGAGCAACCTAAAGGTTGTTCTGGACTTCTACCTTTTTTCCATTATGCTAAGCTGAATCAGCTGATCCATGCACCCTCTGGCATGTACAGCCTTGGATTCTGCAAGCGGGTGAGCTCGATGAACTACTTGTTTTATATATCCTAAGCACTATTGTTGCCAAATAGAGCTGGATACATATGCTACAGTCAGGATATCCATCATCAAGAGGAACTTAAGGATTATTGTTGCCGGCTGGTTTTGGATCTTGTCAACTGGAGGCATCATATTGTGGCCATCTACCTGGAGTTGCTGTAATACCATGTACAGATACACATTAAAATTGTTGCAATGTTAGCCTTACTAGGTGATTACTACAACACACAACCTCAGATCCTCCCAACAACCTATCCAATCCAAACAGGCAAAGAAATCAAACCATACACGTTCAATATAAAGTTATATTTAATAAAAAAAATGTCACAAGGAAAAATTATTGCACACATGAAGAAAGAGAGGTGCAATAAGTCATGGAAAGTTATGACAACAGCTGAAATCTATCAGTAATTAGAAAGCGATCCTGCCACTTAGTGAAAAATAATATCAGCTGGTGGCATTGGTTACAGAAGAATTTCCAAACTATTGAAGGATCTACTGAGCACTGTTGGGACCATAATCCATAAGTGAAAAGAACATAATTTCGCCATACTCCAGCCATATTCAAATACTCATCACAAGATTTCAGACAGAAGAGAGAAAATGATTATCAGAAGAGTTGTCCAAGAGCCTAGAACCACCTGTTGAAAGTTACAAAAAGACCTAGAATCAGCAGCTACAATTGTTTTAAACAAAACTATAGATAATGCACTCAATCTCCATGGCCTGTAGGCACGCTCACCATGCAAGACTCCATTGCTGAACAAAAAGCATGTTCAAGCATGTTTAAAGTTTGCTCAAAAACATTTAGCCTCTAAAATACTGGAAAAATATAGCCTAGTCAGATAAGACCAAAATGAACTCTTTGGATGTCATAATACTAATATTCACTGGATATCACACCAAAAACAGTAGACAAATACTAACAGTGAAGTTTGGAGGTGGGGACATCATGGTATGGGGCTGGTTTTCACCATATGGCATTGGCAAACTTCATATAATTGAAGAAGGGTTGAATGTTGAAATGTACCAAGACATTTTTGATAAAAATCTGCTGCCATCTACCAGGATAATGAAGATGAAACGAGGGTGAACATTTCTGCATGACAATGATCCCAAACACTCAGACAAGGAAACTGTCAATTGGTTTCAGAGAAAGAAAATAAAGCTGCTAGAATGGCCCAGCTAATCACCTGACGTGAATTCAATAGAAAATTTATGGAAGAAACTAAAGCTCAGAGTTCATAGCTGGAGCCCATGGAACCTTCAGGAGTTCAAGAGTGTTAGTGGGAAAAAAATAGCCAAAATCACACCTGATCAATGCGTGCGACTAGTTTCTCCATATGGAATGTATCTTAAAACTGTGATCACCAACAAAGGCTACTGCACAAATTATTAAAAAAATCCAATAGGTGTGTTAACTACTTTTTCACTGTCATTTATCATTATTGCACATCACTACATTTATGGATATCTATGGTTTGATTTCTTTACCTTTGTAAATTGGATAGGTTGTTACTGACATCTGGTGAGAAATTCATGTTAATAGCACATTCAGAAATATATTTGCTTAGTTGGTGGTATTCAATACTTATTTCACCCACTACATATAAACCAATGTTTATGTCATTTCCTGTGAGAGGTGTGCAGTGAGTTCATGAGCAACAAGAGAGAAAAGTAGCAAGTAGAGATGAGAATTGAGAGGGATATCAAAATTTCCCAACTCTGCTGAATTTTCCCCAAAAAATCAATTTGTGGTGAATAAATATGTGTGAATCTCAATACTGGAAAGCTTGTAATTGCTCATAAAAATACAAGTGAGGAAGAAGTTAAACAGACAGACCCAGCTGAGCATAATAGCTTATCATTTACAGGTGTGACACCCCTGACTATCTCAGGGTGTCACAGGGGACTGCATCCTCTTTTTTTATGATGCAGGACCTACCCCCCCATGGTTCCAGGTTACTGAAAACCGGTATCACTCCCATCAGCACCTCAAATCCAAACCACACCTTACATCATGACCTGTCAGACACACCAGTGGGTTGGTCTAGCTGGAAAAGGGCCACTCACCTCGGGGTCAGGCAGATAGGTGGGAAGGAAAGAAGTCAGTTAGAGTTTCAGTTTTAGAGTAGCCCTCAGTGAGTGAGGAGCTAGAAGTTGTAGCTCTCTGGAGTGACCTAGGTTGGGTCGCAGACGATAGTCCGGGTCCAGAGGAGTCGGAGACCCGGTCGCAGGGTATTGTCGGAGGGTGCCCAGACATAGTCTTGGAGGCTGGTTGGCACCGGAAAGTCTAGTAACCGGACCGGTACCGAGCACGGCAGTGTACAGGACCCTACATTAGGGAGTAGCTTCACGCAACCTGATAATTAACCTGTGGAGGACAGTTTCTTTATGAACTTTCCCCAAGAGCTCAGAGATCGAAAGCACCAGCACAACGAGGGGGATAGGGTTTTCCAGCTTATGCAACCCACTGAGATCCCAAGTGCCAGACATCAAGTGTACAGCTCCACTACATATAGGGAGCGGGACGCTGACAGCTTCAAGCCAAGGGGTCACAAGAACAACTAAATTTGTGCATGGAGGCAGGCTCCGGACCATTAAAGTGATACCGGTGGGAGCAGACACCCGGACGGACTCCCCAAAGTGGCAGTGGTACCCAGAGACTTTGGTTTACTACCGTGTGTGAGTTTGCTTCATTAGCTGCACCTAACATGACAACAACCTGAGTGAGTACACTGCCCCTCTCCCTGCATTCTGCCTGCCCAGAAAGCTTGCAAAGCACTATCCACCAACCCTCGAGCCACATCAATCCTGTATCCGAGCAGCTCGCCTGCTTAGGGGCGGTATACAGCCAACAGTGAGAGAAGACCTTGCTGATCATAAGAGCTTACACTCTACTTGAGAGAGAGGACACTGCTGACCATAAGAGCTTACATTCTACAGGAGACAGATACTTACGCAGTGACTCTGGAGATGAAGAACAACTTTGCTGTACAAACTGTGCTGCACTGGGAAAAACTGATCTGTGATGACCCAGGTACTGACCCCCACTCTACTAGGTATGATCTGTAAGATATCATAGATGCGGGCCATTATGAGGAGGCCTGTGCAAAAATGCAAAATTACATTAGTCTGATCTCTGCTATCTCAGCAGTGTGGGAAATGGTGCTGGGATTTTTTTTTATTCTTTCGAACAGCAAATCAAATCTCAAAATGGTCAATCTAATGTGAAACTACAGTATGAATTTCAGGAAATTAATCTGTAGCACCCCTGAGGTCTCAGGTGCCACTAATAAATGTGAACTTTGGAAACCCAAACCCCGGAATATCCGTGCCTGTCAACACACCAGCACCCTCAGGCCACATACATAACACCATTTCCAGACTGGGAGACTGCCTAGCAACAGTTAAAAGGGATGGGCACTTATTGGCTAATCGCCATCCAATCTGTAGGGAGAGACCCAGCAAGGGGAGGGGTCAGTTTGGAAGTTGGCGGGAGGAAGAGTAGAGGCAAATTAGACGTGAAGGAGTGAGGAGTGTTGGAAGTGAAGGAGTGAGGAGAGTTAGGAGTGAGAGAGTGAGGAGTGAAGTAAAGAAGGAAAGGTGAAAAGACCTAAAGTAAGAACGGGACGCTATAAAAGAGACAAGGACTGTGTAGTAAGGAATCGGGACTATAGGAACCATGGGTTACCTGTGGAAGTATAGGACTCCAGGAACCACGGGGTTCCTGTGGAAGTACGGAACCAAGGCTCACAGGACTCAGCACAACGTGGGGTGCAGACCCTAGGACAGCAGGACACTTTATGGTTAACTGTTAAATCTGCCGATCTCCAGGGTCGCTCACCAACCAAAGAGTCTGAAACATCAGCAGCAAAGTGGGGACCTGGGGTCAGGGACAGAAGTCCACTCATTAAATACTCCAGGCTGCCTGCAATAGGACCAAGACAGAAATGAAGGGGCTCCCCCAGAAGCTCTAAGCCATGGGAGCCCACTACCAACAAGTGTGCATGGAGGACAGCTACCCTAGGTCACAGCTGGCACAGAGAACAAGGGGAGTGGGAACACCAGAAATCGGCACCAGTGGGTTCAGGTGGCATACCGGGGGGGGGTTGATGTACGTAGGGCAAGAGTATCTGTCAGAGTGTTAAATTGTGGGGAGCAGGAAGCTAAACTGCCCCGGTATGCCACCATTGCCAAATTATTCAGTCTCGGTGACAACTCCATCCAGGCAGTAGAACCATTCACCACCATCAAAGCCCGCAGAAGGTAATTGTACAACTAAATAGTTGGAGGACTGGTGTCAGGAATAGCATGTGGGTACTGATTCCACTCCCTCCTACCAAAAACATGGAGGCTATCGGGTTGTGCAGGAGTATGAACATGTCTTCAGTAAGCACCCATTAGATTTTGGGAGGATAAAAGGGGTACACCATCAGATCCTCATAGGAATTCATCCCCCCATTAAAGAAAGGTATAGACCTATGCCACCAGCTCATTAGCAGCGTGCCAAAAAATGTTACAGGACATGAAGGAGGCTGGGGTTATTAGAGACAGTTGTAGCCCCTGGGCAGCTCCCCTGGTCCTAGTTAAGAAAAAGGATGGCACCATGCGGATGTGTGTGGATTATAGGCAAACAAATCGCATAACACATAAGGATGCTTACCCACTACTCCGTATAGAAGAATCACTTGCAGGCCTGAAAGCTTCTAACTGCTTTTCCACCCTAGATCATACCAGTGAGTATTGGCAGGTCTCCGTAGCAGAAGAAGACCGGGAGAAGACTGCATTTGCAACACCCATGGGCCTATGTGAGTTCAACAGTATGCCATTCGATCTCTGCAACGCACCTAGGACAGACATTCCAAAGACTGATGGAGTGCTGCCTAGGGCACCGCAACTTTGAAACCGTGCTACTATACCTGGATGATGTCCAAGACCTATGAAGACCATCTGACACATCTAGCTGAGGTATTTGAAGCATTGTCCAAATATGGGATGAAGTTGAAACCATCCAAGTGCCACCTGCTGAAATTTAAAGTTCAGTATCTTGGACATGTGGTCAGTGCAGAAGGTGTGGAACCAGATCCAGAGAAAGTAACCGTCATTAACAACTGGCCAAGACCAACCACTGTCAAAGAGGTGAGTAAATTCCTGGGCCAAGTAGGATACTACAGGAGGTTCATCAAGGGCTACATGAAGATAGCAGCGCCTCTGCAAGATCTCCTGGTAGGCCAAAAGAGGAATGGCAAGACCTCTGGTCCTCCATTTGAATGAGGTGAAAAAGAAGAGAATTCTTTCAAACACATGAAGTGGGCCCTGACTAGTGAAGAAATCCTGGCCTATCCTGATTACAACCTACCATTCATGTTATACACTGATGCCAGAAATGTGGGCTTGGGAGCTGTCTTGTCACAGGTACAGAGGGGCAAAGAACGAGTGATTGCCTACGCAAGCCGGAAGCTCCATCCTACTGAGAGGAAGCCAGACAACTACAGATCCTTCAAGTTAGAGTTCCTGGCCTTAGTCTGGGCAGTAACGGAACGGTTTAAGCACTACCTTGCAGCTGCTAAATTCACTGTCTTCACTGATAATAACCCTCCGACTCATCTGGATACCGCAAAGTTGGTTGCACTAGAGCAACGTTGGGTGGCACGCTTATCAAACTATCACTTCACCATTAAGTACCGGGCTGGTCGTAAAAACGCCAACGCTGATGCACTGTCAAGGATGCCTCAATTGCCAGATGCAGGAGAAGACGTGGATGACCAAGAAAAAATAGAGCTACCAGCCATCCATCACCTTAGAGCAGTGATGGCGAACTGCTGCCGCAATCGCGCCGGCAGTTCAAAGTTGTGTTGGAGCGGAGAGATATTTTTCCTCGCTCTGATACTCCTCCTCTCCTAGGCCGCAGGTCTGTTGCCTAGGAGACAGAGGAGCGTCAGTAAGCAGCGCCGGCGTAATGAGGTCTTCTGGCCGTGCGGGAACTGAGGACCCAGCGGCGCGCAGCGGGTGCTGAAAGGGGAGTTGTGTGTTTATTTTTTTGTTTGTTTTTTTTAACTTGTGTGCTGCTGTGTCAAAGTGGGGATGGGGGGGGCAGTGCCAGCATGGGGGAAACATGCATGCCAGCATGGAAGAAACATGCATGCCAGGATGAGGAAAACATGCATGCCAGCATGGGGGAAACATGCATGCCAGCATGGGGGAAACATGCATTCCAGCATGGGGAAAACATGCATGCCAGGATGGGGAAAACATTTATGCCAGGATGGGGAAAATATGCATGGCAGGATGGGGAAAATATACATGGCAGAATATGGAAAACATATATGCCAGGATGGGGAAAACATACATGCCAGGATGGGAAAACATACATGCCAGGATGGAGGAAATATATGCCAGGATGGGGAAAACATGCATGCCAGGATGGGGAAAAGATGCATGCCAGCATGGGGAAAATATGCATGGCAGGATGGGGAAAATATACATGCCAGAATGGGGAAAACATACATGCCAGGATTGGGAAAACATGCATGCCAGGATGGGGGAAACATACATGCCAGGATGGGGAAAACATACATGCCAGAATGGAGGAAATATATGCCAGGATGGGGAAAACATGCATGCCAGGATGGGGAAAACATACATGCCAGGATGGGGAAAACATGCATGCCAGAATGGGGAAAACATGCATGCCAGGATGGGGAAAATATGCATGGCAGGATGGGGAAAATATGCATGGCAGGATGGGGAAAACATGCCAGGATAGGGTACATTTACCAGGAAGGGGAACATTTACCAGGATGGGGGAACATATTGGGATAGGGAAACTTGTGGGGATGGGGTACATTTACCAGGATGAGGGAACATGTCGGGATGGCGAACATTTACTAGGATGGGGGAACATGTCAGGATGGGGAATATTTACCAGGATGGGGGAACGTGTTGGGATGGGGAACATTTACCAGGAAGAAGAACATGTCAGGAAGCGGGACATTTACCTCTATGGGGGTACATTTACCAGGCATGGGGTACGTTCACCAGGATGAGATACATGCCGGGATGGGGGAACATTTACCAGGATGTGGAATATTTACCAGGATGGTGAATATACTGGGATGGGGTACATTTACCAGGATGGGGCCAAGATGGGGACAAATATACCAGAATGTAGAAAATATATATCAGGAAGGGGGACATGTTTACCAGGAAGTGGCCCAGGAATGGGACATAACTACACAATGAAAGGGGAGGATAGCAACTCGTACATCTTTATGGGATTTCAAGATATTCAGACTTTGAAATGTAGATGTGGATTACAGGGTGAAATCTGATTGCATTCCATGCTAAAGTCTCTGTCTAATAGGCTGCAATTTTTTCCAGAGAGATCAATCCAACTGCTGTGTCTGGAAAGGGCAGTGATAGAGGCTGAGCTTCAATGTGCGGTAAGCATGCATGAGCGTGATGCCCCCTGCTTAAGAGCAGAGAAGACTGCAAAGGTAAGGTTAAAATCAATTATTTACGTAATAGGATAGGTTGGCACTTTGGAAAAAAAATTGGTTTTAGGGCTACAGTTTGAGCACTCGGCCTGTGAACGGTTCGCCATGACTGCCTTAGAGCATCCCAGTATCACCAAGCTTATCGCAGACGACCAGAAAGTATCCTGAATCCTTTACCACACCATAAGTTGAAAGACACTAAGGATAGTGACCCAGCTGTTTCTCTAGTCAAAGAACTAATAACTAAACCAGACTCTCATCTGGGACCAGATGCTTCCCAGGAAGTGCAACACTTGTGGAAAGAGAGAGGCCGGATGTTCATCTATCAAGATAAGTTGTGTAGGCGTTTCATCAACCCAAAGATCCAAGAATTGGTACAGGAGATAGTAGTGCAGAGATGTCCCAATGGTGTTAGATGCATACCTTAACAGAACAGGACACTTTGGATGGAAAAAGCTTGAAGTACTACTGCGAGGGAGATTCTATTGTGTTGGCATGAGAAAAATCATTGAGAACTGGTGCAGAAACTGTGGTCCTTGCAGTCTAAGAAGATGAGACCATGATAGTCAAAAAGCACCATTGCAACCAATTATCACCAAGCAACCATTGGAATTCGTGGGCGTAGATCATGTCAAATTGACACCCAGCAGGAGTGGCTATACCTATGCTATGACCATGGTGGATCACTATTCCAAATTTCTTGTAGTAGTTGCAGTAAAGGACTTGACAGCACAGACAGCTGCAAGAACGTTCCAAGCTTAATTTTGTAAACCCCATGGTTTTCCTGAACAAGTATTGATAGATCAAGGTACTGCCTTTGAAGCGGAAATCTTCCAAAAATTCTGCAACTTATATGGTTGCAAGAAAATCCGTACCACACCTTATCATCCACAAACCAATAGCATGAGTGAGAGAATGAATCAAATAGTTATTGGATTGCTAAAAACCTTACTATTAGAAGAGAGGAATTTGTGGCCAGAAAAACTACCTGACCTAGTGGATGAATACAACAATATTCCTGTAATGTCTACAAATTGTACTCTAGCGTACAGATGCTGATTGGGACTTGGCTCACCAAGAACAATACAGAAAAGTACAACAATCTGTAGAAAAAAGTTTGAACCAAAGCAGAGAAAAACAAGAGAGGAATTACAACAAAAATGCTCCCGCAGTATCTTTAACCCCTGAAGAAATTGTCCTAAAAAGAAAAAGAGGAACCCATAAATGTGATGCTCAGTGGGAAGCTAAACCTTACACTGTGTTATCCTCCAATTTTGACAATAAAAAAACCTGTATAATCAGTAGAGATGAAGGTAGGACAACAGCAACAGTCTCTAGAGATCACCTAAAGAAATGCCCAGAGGAATTGAAATCAAGAGAAGTACTTTGTATACCTCAAATACTCAAAAAGAAAGAGACACCGTACTAGGAGATTTCCCAGAAGATTGGCCTCAGTACAATGGAGCCATAATAGTACCAGTGATCACTTTTCCACAAACTGCTGAAGTACCTGAAAAACAGGAAGAACCTGTCTGATTCCCAGAAGAACAAACTGTTGTAACAGAACCAGAGAGTACTGCAATCAGTGAATCTGACAATCTTGTGGTAAGACCTAGATTTCATAGACAATTACTCAGTCTACCCATGACACTTACAATTAAGGCCCTGTCACACACAGAGATAAATCTGCGGCAGATCTGTAGTTGCAGTGAAATTGTGGACAATCAGTGCCAGGTTTGTGGCTGTGTACAAATGGAACAATATGTCCATGATTTCACTGCAACCACAGATCTGCCAAATTATTTATATAACAATAATAATTATTAATTATAACAGATTTATCTCTGTGTGTGACGGGGCCTTTACACAGGGTGCAGACACTAGTGAGATGCCTTAACTACGTAGATCCACTCATAGTAACATTGGGCAACCCCCAAGTAGGTACACAGATTACGTGTAAGATGAATGAAAAGTGAAACACAATGTAAATAGTTAAAACAATTGTAAGTGTGTTATAATGTATCCAATTTACAGAGACTCCCTTTTATGAACTCTATGGATTTGAGTTAAAGTTTGCTTTAAAAATGGACCACAGTCACAGGACTGGTTGTGACAAGAACTGACCTTGTAAATAGTTGCACTGTTGTGTCAATACCAGAGTACAACCCTGCCACAAGAACAGTCATAACACCACCAACGAGAGGAAAAGGTCGCAGGAAGGGTCTGCAGTAGAGTTGGCTGAGATTACCTTGTCGTTGGTTTAGGGCTCATTTGCATTGATCAATACATTTGCTAAACATCTCTACTATTTTCAAATATTCATAGGAGTTTTTGCAATACCATTTTTCATGTATTTCATTTTTTCCAGATAGCTAAATGTATTTTTCATTGTTCATAGTATCCCTATAGCAGTAATGCTTTGCCATTTTTCATGTTGATATTTTTATAGTGGTTAGTGTGCAGCTTATTATCTGTATTATAGTCATGTTTAACACCACCAACAGGAGAGGAAAAGGTCACAGGAAGGGTCTGTGGTAGAGTCGGTCGAAACCCGGTCACCATGGAAACCGGTGACCTTCCTCCTAGGGATTTTGGGGACCAGGACCTTTGGGTGGTGGGTGATGAGAAGGGTACTCCAGTTAGCAACGATTAAGGAAATGCCTCCCCTGCGTGGGAAGAATGTTACGTTCTAAGTTGAATAGTGAAAATGTGTCAAATTGTTTTACTTTTTACATTCCTCGGACGTGCTGGAGTTAACCAAGAGGGAATGTAGCACCCCTGAGGTCTCAGGTGCCACAGATAAATGTGAACTTTAGAAACCCAAACCCCAGAATATCCATGCCAGTCAACACACCAGCACCCTCAGACCACATACATAACCCCAATTCCAGACTGGGAGACTGCATAGAAAGAGGTAAAAGAGATGGGCACTTATTGGCTAATTGCCACCCAATTTGAAGGGAGAGACTCAGCAAGGGGAGGGGCAAGTGGTCAGTTGGGAAGTTGGCAGGAGGAAGAGAAGAGGCGAGTTAGAAGTGAAGGAGTGAGGAGTGTTGGAAGTGAAGGAAGGAGGAGAGTTAGAAGTGAGAGAGTGAAGAGTGAAGTAAAGAAGGAAAGGTGAAAAGACCTAAAGTAAGAATGGGACGCTATAAAGGAGACAAGGACTGTGGAGTAAGGAACCAGGACTCCAGGAAACGTGGGTTACCTGTGGAAGTATAGGACTCCAGGAACCGCGGGGCGCCTGTGGAAGTACAGAATCAAGGCTCACAGGACTCAGCACAAGGGGGGGGTGTAGACCCTAGGACAGCGGGACACTTTATGGTTAACTGTTAAATCTGCCAGGTGAGGGGATCTCCAGGGTCACTGACCAACCGAAGAGTCTGAAGCATCAGCAGCAAAGTGGGGACCTGGGATCAGGGACAGAAGTCCACCCATTAAATAGTCCAGGCTGCCTGCAATAGGTCCAAAACTGAAACGAAGGGGCTCCCCCAGAAGCTCTAAGCCACGGGAGCCCACTACCAACAAGTGTGCATGGAGTTCAGCTACCCTAGGTCACAGCTGGCACGGAGAACAAGGGGAGCGGGAAGACCTGAACACCAGCAGGTTCAGGTACCAAGCCAAAGTAAAAAGGCAAGCTGAAACTGCAATACCGGTGTGGACTGTTTTCTTTTCACCTCCGTACACATACACTGACTGTCCCATACTATAACCCCTTCATCATCCACTCCTAGGGCCTAGCCCAGCTTGCGGAGGGCCCAAAACACTTAAGCTGCATTACTCCACCAGCCCCTCAGGACCTTGCAGCGGCGGCTTCAATAACCTGGCCGCACACCGCAAGTGGCGTAGTCGAAAATTCTTTCATTTTATTTTTCCCATTTTTTACCACTTTTATTGGAGCGACCCCGAGTGTCACAGAATCGGGCATCGGCTGCGACCACGACTGTTCCCCCTGCGCATCACACGCCCAGGACCGAGTACCCCACAGCCCTGGGGTGTCACAAATCTCAAACTTGACCCTCCCCAGATATATCTGCAATAACAAAGAGCTATGGGCTGTGTGGTGTCAGAAGTATCAGATCCAAACCAGTTAACCTATAGACTAGAGGTACTTACTCAAAGCATGACCTTGGGTTATTTGAGGATTAGACAGGAAAAGTAAATGAACAAAAAAAGGGAGTCAGTCAGGTGACGCAATAAGGAAATATAAGAATCCTCTTTCTGCAAGGTAAAAAGGTGTAAAAGGTACTCTAAGGTGACATGTTAAGCTGTGTTTTATGGACTGTTACTCTAAAGAAAAACAGAAGTGTTTATAAGGGACCACTTTCTGCACACGCTGCAAGTGTGAACAGCATGCACATTACAGAACATATGCTACCAGTGGACTGGTGGCTTCTAGAGACAAGAAGTGGCTTGGTAGCTGCAGACATCTCTGGGGGTGCCAGAGGCCCAATGCAGCACAATAATTCAATACCTGAGAGGATATCCTGTGTAAAGATTTGCCTTGCTTCGACCCATAGTGGCACATGGGTTTGGATCAGAAACATAGGTGATCTTGGGAATTACCAAAATCAAAGAAAATTCTGTCACTCACTAGATCTATGTCTGTTATTCACATTCTCGATATTCCTGGAGGTTTCAGCTCGCCCCAAACGTTTAGCAACAATGACTTATACAACATCAAGGTTCCCAAGGAAGTGACATCATTGTGTGCTGCCCCAGAGGCTTCAGTTGCCACAGGGTACTGCACCTCATTTAAGGTACGGTACTCATCCCGGGTCCGGAGAAGATTGGTGCCGATTCTACATCCATTCATTCCATACATACAAGGAGGTTGCCCTCCCCACTGGGGACCGGGCTAGGGTCGGGTCTTAAGGTTGCCATCCAAACACAGGGGCTGACACCCACTAGCGACAGGGACTCAGGGGAGGAGCGACCACCAGGGGAGAGGGAGGAGAACATAGACAAACACACAGACACAGAGAGTCTGCTTAGGGAAGCTAACAGGAGAGGAGCTGGTTTACCGGTAGAGCCTGTGGGACATAGGCTAAAATACGGTTGCTGAGGGAAGACCTTAATTGCTTCCTCGGAACCGGCGCAGTTTAGGGTGCAGAGCCCTAAGGTGGCGTACACTTCAGGTTGCGCCACCAGAATCTGCCGGATAGGGGGATTTCGTATCTCTCTGGCCACCACAAGATCCCAGAGCACAGTGGCAAATAGAGCCCGGAGTTACAATCATGGTAAGGCCTCAAAAAGTACTTGTGCTGCCTGCAAATGGGACGGGAACTAAATTACAACTACAGGGGACCCTATGTAGCTTCATGACACGGGGACTCACACACGGTGCAAGGAGGAAGGGCCCGCAGTCTACCACACTGGTTCTGACCTTAGAAGGATCCGGGATCGGCTGGAGCTGTAAGTAAACACCTTGAACCGCAACCACTGTGTCTGCCCGTCCTTGCCGGCACCCCGCGCTTCGGCACCAACGGCCACTACTACCACCATCATCGTCCCCTAGGGCTTGGCTCTAACTGTGGGGAGCCGAACCATCTGAGCTGTGACACCATCCAACCCAGAGGACAGCACCTGCAGCGGCGGCTAATCCCTGGCCACACACCATAGGTGGCGTGACGAGACAACTACTCCCAACGTCCTCAACCCCTTCATCCTCATCATCCCACCATCCATCCCTTTTACTGACACCAACGGGGTCACAAAGCCGGGCAGGGCCACCCGTGACATCCCATGACCCTCACCGGCCCGTTGACGAGTATTCCCAAGACCCCGTGGGGCCCGACAATTGAATAAGTATTGCTTATATATAATCTAATTAAATAATAACCATCATATAGTGTATATATATATATATCGATTCATCACAAACCATATTTTCACAAGTATATATAAATAAATGTCCACAGATATATGGTATACACAAAACTATAACATTAAATTGTATATAATCCATATAAAATATAAATCAATTCGTATTAGCCAAAATAAATTCAGATCTTTAATTATATAATTAAGATCTTTAATAATAATTATTATAAATCTATATTTCAATCATCCACTGTATAATAGATTTTATGTCTCATAATAAACAATATTTACTTTAATAATTTTGTAACATTTTTTTCTTTTTAAAAGATAATATACATTTTTTAAAACGTTTTTATATATTGTTTTATCTTTTTTATATATTTTTTTCTATGCATATACAGTATTTTATATTAATCTTGTTTTCTATAATTGCTCATTCCATTTTTTATTACTTATTATTTTCAAAAAAAGTTTATATATATATATATATATATATATATATGATTGGATCAATCTTGGGACGTAGGTCTGTCTGCTAGGCCTCAACGAGCAAATGTGAAACTTGCTGCAATTGATATTCTGTTCTGTTCTGCTGTTCAAAAGAATATCCAACAGGTGTGAGTGTAACTGCCAAGTATAGTACCTCACCGGAGATTGTAACCATAAGGCTGTATGCACACGTTGCATCTTTTTCTAAGTGCATCTTGAGTTCTTGAGTGCATCTTTTTATCTTTTGGTCACAGAAACGCAGCTTGAGGCCCAAAAAACACATGATACTTTTGCCACGTTTTGTTAATGCATTTTTTATGCGTCTTTTTAAAGGAGAAACAAAATATGATAGGATAGGAAAAGTGATAGATAGCTAAAATAGATAGATAAAAAAAATAGATAGAAAGGATAGATAGATAAATAGATAGATAGAAGGAAAGAACATATACTGTAGAATAGATAGAAAGAAGATATAGAATAGATAGAAAGAACAGATAGAATAGATAGAAAGTAATAACTAGTGTTGAGCCACCCCCTAGTGTTCGAGTTCGGTTCAGTTCGTCGAATGGCGGGTGTATTCAACGAACGTTTGACGAACACCTTCGAACCCTATTGAAAACAATGGCAGGCAAACACATACATTATACATGTACACATACAGTTAATAAACATTGCCATTATACTTACAAGTCCCTGCGATGCGTCCTGCACTCTGTCTCCCACGGCTTTTCCTTCCGATCATTGCTGCGCCCTCCCGGTAACCAGCACTGATGATAGGACCTTCGGTGACATCGTCATAGCATGTGACCAGTCACGTGTCTATTATTTCATTGGCTACAGACTGGTCACAAGGCTAGATGTCATGCTAGGTCCTGTCAGTGCATCTCTGGTATGCGGTGCTCGTTTAAGCATCTCCGTGTACCGGCGAGATAGAGAGAGAGAGAGAAAGAGAGAGAAAGAGAGAGAGAGAAAAAGAGAGAGAAAGAGAGAAAGAGAAAAAGAAAGAAAAAGAGAGAGAAAGCAGCCTCATTCTGTTAACTGCTCCGATTTTAGAGGTGTGTCCCGCGGCTCACAGCTGATGTCCGGCTCCTCCCCTCAGTGCATAATTAAATTAAATTATAAATAAATAATGATTATAATTTAAAATTATAAATCAATTAAATTCTTTACCGGGACAGCCGGGACTCAAACTCATGAACTAATTTTCCTTAGGCGGCAGCTCTACCCATTGAGCCACTGCCTGCAACGAATAGAATTTAAAGATTTGGTAATCTTGACCTCTGAATTGCAGTAGAGAATCCAGAAGTGGATTATTCAGCTACAAAGAGGAGAAAAAAAGAGAGAAAGAGAGAGAGAAAAAAAAGAGAAAAAATGAGAAAAAGAGAGAGAAAAAGAGAGAAAAAGAGAGAAAAAAAGAAAGCGAGAGAAAGAGAGAGAGAAAAAAAGAGAGAGAGAGAGAGAAAGAGAGAGAGAAAGAGAAAGAGAGAAAGAGCAAGAGAGAGAGAAAGAGAGAGAGAAAGAGAGAGAGAAAGAGAGAGAGAGATATCACACGCAGGCACTACCTGAGTGAAGTCTCCGGCTCACTTCAGTTGCTGCGTGGTGCTGACACAGAGCGCTCGTGTTCTACGGCGCTCCCTGTCAGCTTCATATAGCACAGCTGAAAGCGTTGTGTGACCTGGATTGTTGTTTGGGGATTAATAAAGAGGTAAATGAGGGATTTTTTTGTCTTTTATTCCAAATAAAGGATTTTTCGTTGTGTGTGTTTATTTACTTTCACTTACACGTTAATTATGGAAGGTATCTCGGGGAGACGCCTGTCATGATTAATCTAATCTTTTTACCCCGATTGCCACTGCACCAGGGCAATTCAGGATGAGCCGGGTAGAGTCCCGGGACTGTTGCATCTAATGGATGAGGCAATTCCGGGGCGGCTGCTGACTGATATTGTTAGGGTTGTGGGCTCCCTATAACGTGGCGCTCTCCATCCTGACAATACCAGCCTCCAGCCGTGTGGCTTTATCTTGGCTGGTATCAAAATTGGGGGGAACCGCAGGTTTTTTTTTTATTATTTATTTATTTATTTATTTTACTGCACGATATAGACCCGCCCGCCAGTGGCTGTAATTGGTTGCAGTGAGACAGCAGTCACTCATCGTGGGGGTGTGTCTGACTGCAACCAATCATGGGTGCCGGTGGGCGGGGAAAGCAGGGAATACTAGATTGAATAATGAGCGGCATCCATTTTCAAAAGAGGAAAACCCGCCGTAGCTTTGTGACAGCCGTGCAGTGCCGCACTCGTGATCGGTGAGTAGGAAAGAGAGAGGGATTGTGCTGGGGACGCAGGACACATGCAGATACGCAACGTGCGCACATAGCCTTACTGTGAAAAGCCACACTTTTGGTGATCGAACCGTTATCGAACGGTAACTCGAACTGCCGAACTTGATGCAAATCATTCGAGTTCATCGAACGACTCAAACACCGCCCAAAATCACTCGAACTTGAAATTGGCGAATGATTTGATTCGAACATCGCTCATCTCTAGTAATAACTGAATAGCTTGATAGATAGAGCCAGCTGTTTTTTTTTTAACTATTGTTTGTTAACAAAAAATAATGTGGGGTCCCCCCCCATTTTTCATATCCAGCACAGGAACAGCAGCAGCTGTGAGCTACAACCCTCAGCTGTCTGCTGTACCTTGGCTGGTTATGAAAAGAGAGGGGATCCCATGTTTTTTTTTCAATTATTTGATTTATTTAAAAAAAAAATGATGTGGGATTTTTCTAAAACCAGCCATGGTACAGCAGACAACTGGGAGCTGATATTATTATGGTGTAAAGTGCCATGGTTATTTGGCCCTTTCCAGCTGAACAATAGCAGACCACAGCCACCCCAGAAGTGGAGCATCTATCAGATGCACCAATTCTGCCGCTGGACAGGGTTCTTCCTGTTGCCCTGGTGTGGTGACATTCAGGGTAATAAGAAGTTTATGGCAGCCCACAGCTGCCACTAAGCCGTGGATTAATGGAAGGCGTCTATGAAACCCCCCTCACTAATCTGTACGTGATAGTAATTAAAACACCCAAAACACCCAAAAAATCACCACAAACACCCAAAAAATCCTTTATTTGAAATAAAAAAACAAAAAAGCATCCTCTTTTACCACTTTTTTAACTTTATAAAACACCCCTGCAGGTCCAACGTAATCAACACAAGGTCCCACAACGCTTCCAGTACTGCTACATCTGAAGCTCACAGTGAGTGCTATAGAACATGACTGCTCACTGTGAGGTTCAGGCAGCAACTGAAGTGAAAAAAGACCAAAGCCGCAGCTAATACACAAGGCGTACTAATTATGTATAACCAAAAATAACAAACTCAGCCCTATTATATCCCATATATAGATTTGTGAGCAAGATAATGCAAAATTATCATGTTGTAATGTTACCCATGATTAGGTTATTAGGTCAGCAATGTATCCACCTCCACCCCAATGCACATTTCGCCTAAACGCTTCCTCAGGGGGCTATTGATGATCGATTTTTCCTCACCTTATGTAAGATGTACACCTAGTAATCACCGGCAGCAATCTGACGCCAGGGCATGCGCGCTGTCGTCCACTCACTGCCCCCGGAGCGCCACTCGTCAGCGGTACCAGCGCATGCGCAGTGGCTGTATCAGCCAGTGCAAACGCACAGCCCTATGACAGCAGCAGAGTCAAGGCGAGAGAGCGGAGAAAAGCGGGCATGCGCACCAGACCGCAGCTGTGAGTAATGTAGTATTAGTTTGTGTTGAGCCATGACGTGGATCCATATAGTTTTTAGGCCTCTATGAACACATAAGACGATTCTTTTAACGTCTAAAGGGGCCATGGATATAAATAATAAAGCCTCTGAAAAATGACTTGTAAGAAGGTCTCCATGAGGTATCGCTTCACGTCCGCAGCCTTGTGAGTTTTACACGTTCTAATCATAGCATTTCTGTATGCAAGGTGTTGATTCGTATTGAATTGATGTTGCTCTACAACTTTGTAATTAACTTTGTTTCTCTATCTCATTCCGTTTTTGAGATAAAAATGATAACTACGTTTTTTTCCACCAGGTGGCGCTATAGGTGGTTTCATTGTGTAGCGCATGGATACTTTACTATACATAGACACCACTTCTATGCCTATAGCTGCCGCCGTTCTTCAGTTAATGGCGGTGGATAGGATATGGGTGGTAACACTGTATATATAATTGTCTAATTCTGTCTGTCTGTAACGGAAATCCCATTTTGCTGATTGGTTGCGCCAGCCGCCTGCGACCATTCAGCGACAGGCACAGTCCGGCTGCGAATTGGCGCGGGATTTTAACCATGCTTCGTTGATTCGTCGCACACAGGCACTGCCGCACACAGACACCGCCACACACAAATACCGCCACACACAGACACCGCCACACACAGAAGCCTCTATTTACACTCCAGCAGCCTCTATATACACCCCAGCAGCCTTTATATACAACCCAGCATATACACCCCAGCAGCCTTTATATACATCCCACAAGCCAAAGCCTCTTTATACCCCCAGCAGCAGCCTCCAGCACACAGTAAAAAAAAACAAAAATGATTATACTCACCTTGCACTTTCTTCTCTTTTCATACTCTGTAGTACTTTCTCCCTCCCCTCGCTGGCCCTGCAGGTTGGGAGATGCAGCTGCTTCCTATTTCCTCCTTGACATGTCCCGCCCACCTCTCTGCTCAGCTGCCTCCGGATTGGATATGGGTGTTGCTGAGGGAGTGGTGCGGGCCCCTTAGATACCCAACTGCGGCCTTAGCAATGTGACATAGAGTGTCACAGAACCTGTGTTAGAGAGCAAATGGAGGGGAGAGGGGAAAATTAGGAAATGCAGGAGAAAATAATGATTACTGCGTGACGTTGCATTTTCAAGAGTTAAAATGAGCTCCAACGTCAAAGTTCAAGTTTTTGATACCCCTTTACAAGGAAAGTTGCTTTACCCTGTATATTCATTGCATTATTCTGAAATCTTCATAAATAAACTACATACATATTCTAGAATATCCGATGCGCTAGAATCGGGCCACCATCTAGTTATTTCATAAAACAAAAAGAAAAAAGGGGGGAATGGAATTTGAAACAAGTGCACACGGTATTATATACAGTCATATGAAAAAGTTTGGGCACCCCTATTAATGTTAACCATTTTTCTTTATAACAATTTGGGTTTTTGCAACAGCTATTTCAGTTTCATATATCTAATAACTGATGGACTCAGTAATATTTCTGGATTGAAATGAGGTTTATTGTATTAACAGAAAATGAGCAATCCGCGTTTAAACAAAATTTGACAGGTGCAAAAGTATGGGCACCCTTATCAATTTCTTGATTTCAACACTCCTAACTACTTTTTACTGACTTACTGAAGCACTAAATTGGTTTTGTAACCTCATTGAGCTTTGAACTTCATAGGCAGGGGTATCCAATCATGAGAACAGGTATTTAAGGTGGCCGTTTGCAAGTTGTTCTCCTATTTGAATCTCCTATGAAGAGTGGCATCATGGGCTCCTCAAAACAACTCTCAAATGATCTGAAAACAAAGATTATTCAACATAGTTGTTCAGGGGAAGGATACAAAAAGTTGTCTCAGAGATTTAAACTGTCAGTTTCCACAGTGAGGAACATAGTAAGGAAATGGAAGAACACAGGTACAGTTCTTGTTAAGCCCAGAAGTGGCAGGCCAAGAAAAATATCAAAGGCAGAGAAGAAGAATGGTGAGAACAGTCAAGGACAATCCACAGACCACCTCCAAAGACCTGCAGCATCATCTTGCTGCAGATGGTGTCACTGTGCATCGGTCAACAATACAGCGCACTTTGCACAAGGAGAAGCTGTATGGGAGAGTGATGCGAAAAAAGCCGTTTCTGCAAGTACGCCACAAACAGAGTCGCCTGAGGTATGCAAAAGCACATTTGGACAAGCCAGTTACATTTTGGAAGACGGTCCTGTGGACTGATGAAACAAAGATTGAGTTGTTTGGTCATACAAAAAGGCGTTATGCATGGAGGCAAAAAAACACGGCATTCCAAGAAAAGCACTTGCTACCCACAGTAAAATTTGGTGGAGGTTCCATCATGCTTTGGGGCTGTGTGGCCAATACCGGCACCGGGAATCTTGTTAAAGTTGAGGGTCGCATGGATTCAACTCAGTATCAGCAGATTCTTGACAATAATGTGCAAGAATGAGTGACGAAGTTGAAGTTACGCAGGGGATGGATATTTCGGCAAGACAATGATCCAAAACACCGCTGCAAATCTACTCAGGCATTCATGCAGAGGAACAATTACAATGTTCTGGAATGGCCATCCCAGTCCCCAGACCTGAATATCATTGCACACCTGTGGGATGATTTGAAGCGTGCTGTCCATGCTCGGCGACCATCAAACTTAACTGAACTGGAATTGTTTTGTAAACTGGAATGGTCAAATATACCTTCATCCAGGATCCAGTAACTCATTAAAAGCTACAGGAAGCGACTAGAGGCTGTTATTTTTGCAAAAGGAAGATCTACAAAATATTAATGTCACTTTTATGTTGAGGTGCCCATACTTTTGCACCGGTTAAATTTTGTTTAAATGCAGATTGCACATTTTCTGTTAGTACAATAAACCTCATTTCAATCCAGAAATATTACTCAGTCCATCAGTTATTAGATATATGAAGCTGAAATAGCTGTTGCAAAAACCCAAATTGTTAAAAAGAAAAAAGGTTAACATTAATAGGGGTGCCCAAACCTTTTCATATGATTGTATAGTCAGGGAACCAGAAACTTGATAACCTGAAAGGAATTATACGCAACATATTTCATTAAATGACACCACAAAAAATAACCAAATAACAAATAATATAAATTGTAATAGATAACCACAAAGGCAAACTTCCCTTCTATTAAAGTGCAGTAATACAGAAACCTCTTACCCCCCAGCAGACACCATTCTAAATGTACCAATGTGACAGACCACAATGCCCAGTATCCCGACGCCCGTCCCGCTTTAGCTTTGCCAGGGGATCCGGGGATGCTGATGGGTAAGGAGTTTCTACAGGTTTTAACAGACCAGTTTGATTTAAAATTTTAGATTTTATTAAAAATGTATTTTTTCTTTTGTAAAATATCTCGATTGAACAATTCCTTATTTAGCAATTTATGCCTCTTATCAGGATAAGATAGAAACAGACATTCATAATGCCAATATGTTTATGCACACAGTCTGGTAAAAACCAAGAACCAAAAAAATAAGAAGTACGTTCCGATGAAAGTCATGTAATGTAAGGAAGAGTCTATAGGTCAAATGCTGAATGTTAAATGATTAAAATTGTTGTTGCCTGTCAGATAACCTCCCAGTCATATGCCCTAAGGAAGTCTATCTAATGGAGGAGTCCCATAGGGACTAACATTAACCTTTTACTGATTTCCGTAAATGCCCTGTCATGCTTTGTTTTACTGGCAGCACCCTGGAGGGAAAATTAGCACTACCATTGTGTTTTCCCCTTTGCAAACAAATTATTAAAGGAGGCAAGGGGATCCCTTGAAAAGCACACTACAGTTAAAAGAGAAGACTACAGTTAAATGGGATGCTAGTAATATAAGAAAAACATGGATATGCAAAGTGTTAACTATTTTCCGTCTTTTATTCACTAACTGAAAAGATGAGCAGGCAGGAAGTGTGTGGCTAACGTGGCTGTACTGTGGCTGCTCCAGGAGCAGCATGTGAAGAGTTAAGATGACGGAGGAAAGGAGATGCTTGGCAGTTTAGTGCCAGCAATGAAAGCCCTGTCAGCAGCAGTACTACAGTAGGGTTCGCTCACATCTGCGCTTAACCCCTTTACCCCCCAGCCTGTTTTCACCTTCCTGATATGGCCAATTTTTCAATTCTGACCAGTGTCACTTTATGATGTAATAACTCTGAAACGCTTCAATGGATCCCAGCGACATATTGTACTTCATGAGTGGTAAATTTAGGACGCTTTTTTTTTTTTCGTTTATTTGTGAAAATCTAGGAATATTGTCAAAGATGTTGAACATTGTGAAATTTTCAATCTTTGACTTTTTATGCCCTTAAACTCGAGAGTTATGTCACACAAAATAGTTAATAAATTTCCCACATATCTACTTTACATCAGTGCAATTTTTGAAACATCTTTTTTTTTTTTAGGAAGTTTGAAGGGTTCAAATTTTTAACAACAAAATTTACAAAACCATCTTTTGGGGCACCACATCACATTTGAAGTGACTTTGAGAGGCCTAGGTGACAGAAAATACCCAAAATTGCCACCATTCTAAAATACAAAAAAACCCCTCTTCCACCAATTTATTAACACCCAAAAGACCCAGGTCCGATGTAATCTACACAAGGTCCCATGACGATTGTAGCTCAGCTACACAAGAAGTCACAATGAGCAGCCATAGAAAATCGGGTGGTCATTTTCTATGGCCGCATTTTGGACCTTCAGATTTAACAGAGCTGGAATCGTCATGGGACCTCATGTGGATTACGTCAGACCTGGGTATTTTGGGGATTAATAAGGTGCTGAAAAGGATTTTTTTTTGTATTTTATTTCAAATAAAGGATCTTTTTGGTGTTTGAATTTATTTACTTTCACTTACAGATTAGTAATGGGGGCCTCATAGATGCAACCCATTACTAATCTACTGGGTTATTGGCAGCTGAAAACCCCTTATTACACCGACTGCCATTGCACCAGTGCAATCAGGAAGATTCGGGTAAAGTGTTAGGACTGTCATATCTAATGGATGCGGCAATTACGGGTGGATGAAGGCTGCTATTTTTAAGCTGAGGGACCAATAACCATGGGACTCCCCAACCTGACAAAACCAGCCTTCAGCTGTCAGGCTTGATCTTGGCTGGGTATCAAAATCGGGGAGGACTGCAAATTATTTATTTCAATATGTAAAAAAAAAAATAAAAAGCCGCATGCAAATCCTCCTATTTTGATACACAGCCAAAAGAAGCGCACGGCTGGGGACTGCATCCTGTAGCCGTGTGCTTTATCTGTGCTGGTATCAATAGATGGATGTACCCTATGCAAACTTATTAATTTATTTATTTTATACCATGATATAGACGCGCAGACAGGGTCTGTGATTCCAACCAATCACAGACTCTGTCTGGGGATGGGGTATGACTGCAGCCAATCAGAGATGTTAGTGGGCAGGGAAAGCAGTGAATATGGATGAGGGATCATCAGCGGCCCAGAAGTACAGCCACTGGAGCAGTTACAGCCGCAGAGAGACTCAGTAAGTATGTCGTGCTTTAACCCTTTTGCTTCCTTTTTTTACAGTGATTTCCAAGGCCAATTACAGCCATGCCAACACTTGAGATGTCTGTGATGGGTCGGGAGTGGGTTTTCTGCAAATGAACACTTTACAAACATTGTCAACTTTTGAGCAAAGTGTTTGGAAAGTCGAACAGGCCAAGGGTCGTACTGAATCTGAAATGTCTACTTATTAGTGCCTGCTCATAATTTGCCACTGAACTAGCTAACTAGGTCTTGGCACTTTTTAGTGCCTGCTCCAAATTACACAGTAAACCACATATCTAGGCATTGTTACTGATTAGCGCCTGCTCAAAATTACCCAGTGAACCACATTTCTAGGCATTGTACATATTAGTGCCTGCTCAAAATTTGCCAGTGAACCACATTTCTAGATATTGCTACTTATTAGTGCCTGTTCCAAATTACCCATTTTAACCACATTTCTAGGTATTGTTACTTATTAGTGCCTACTTAAAATTTACCTGTGAACTTGCTTAATAGGTCTTGGCACTTTTTAGTGCCTGCTACATATTACCCACTGAACCACATTCCTAGGTATTGGTACTTATTAGTGTCTGCTCAAAATTAGCCAGTGCACCAAATTTTTAGGTATTGGAACTTTTTAGTGTCTTCCCAATATTGCCATCTCAGGCAAGAAATAAAAAATTTAAGTTTTGTGCCTGGTGTCTGACAGGTGTGGGCGTAGAGTTGCAAAACATCTATTTCAAAGGGGACGTATATATCAGACATGAGTGGTAAATCACAGCGAGGTTGTGGTGGAAGGGTGATTAGGCGGGGTGTTTGAGATGTGTGTGTGGGATGTTCTAATGTTTGTCAAAGCTCTACTGAGCAAACAACGGCATATCCTACCCTAAGAGAAATAAGAACGTATTCCATTACTGGACAGCCTACTCCACTAGATTTCTTTGGAAGCCGCACATCGCTTCAACTTTGAAATAAGGGTGAGAAACAGCATGTGCTGGAGTGGATGGCAAGTGCTGCATCAAGTGGCCTCTTTCCTCTTCCTGCACCTCAACATCACACACAGTCCATTCTTCAGAGGTGCCACCCCAATTACACTTGTTTCCCCCACGTCACAAATCTCCATACCCTAAATTGACTTTATGCAAGTCTGCAGAGCTGTTCACACATTCTATCCTATGGGCATCAGATGTCTGCTCCAAAGATTCCCAGACTCAATAGGCGGAAAGCATCTGCACCGATGCCCAAAATCTTTTACAGTTGGATCATGGCCCGAACAAAATAGGGTCCGAGCAGGATCCCGTTCCTCATCAACGTACGTTAATGAGGGTTGGAGGGGTGGAGATGACTAGGGGTGGAGGTGATGATGATGATGATGAGATTCAATTATCTGAGGTGCATGTGTACCGTTCTGTGATGTCAGGCCAGGAAGAGGAGTAGTGGTACAACATAAAGCATGACGATGAAGTTGTAGATCCCACTTGGTGTGAACCCAGAGGCATGCAGCTAAGTAGCTCATCAGATGAGGTGGAGGAAAACTAGGAGGTTACGTTGACGATTCCCGCACAAATACATAGTGGTGAAACCATGAAAAGCACTGCATCCTTAGCCACAACTCTGGTTGTGGCCAGAAGCAGTCGCAGGTCTGCCGTGTGCAAGAATAGTTGCCTAGCCTGGGCCTTTTCTTGAGAAAACAAAGGATGACCCAACTTTCTTATCTGTCAACATTTTAAACAACAGAAGAGGGGAGCCAGCACTTTATTAAATATAGAGTTGGACCCCCCCTATTGAGATTTGCCATGACGTGGCAGGGGTGGCTCAAAAGGTTGATCAATTTTTTGCTAAAAATCTCATTTTTGCATTGTAGTACAGTTGGAATTATTTGTGAATTTATACTTCTAATTTTTTTGCAAGCCATTTTTCAAGAAGTGCTGGCTCTCCCCCTTCTAACATTTTAAACAACTCAGTATAAGCTCAAAAATTCAAATAATTTGACCACTACATTCATGAACTGGCATATGCGCAACCAACATGCATTACTGTGGGAATCTTATTGCGTTAAAATGCAGACTACTGGGCCTATCCAACCACCAGTCACCAAATCAACCACATCTGCTACTTCTTCCTCCTTCTGCATCACCATCAAAACTATTCTCACACAGGTCTATGGCTGTGGAACCTCCACTTGTTTACCTGCTACAGACGTGGTGAGTGAGAGCCCAACAGCTGTTATGGATGTGACCATGCCTGGTGTTTTTCACCCATGTGAGACACCAGTCACACCACATGTTTTTCAATCCATCATTACATCTCCGCCTACACCTCCCTCACAGTCCACCAGTTGGTCGTGTACACCCTACTCCACCCTCTCTCAACACAGCAGCAAACCCTCGGTCCTGCAGTTTTGGTCACGTAAAAGATAATTTCCTCCCACACATGCCAAAGCAAAGAGCTTGAACTTTGCCAAATCTAAACTGTTGGCCATGGAAATGCTGCCTTTCTGTCTTGTGGATACAGGTGGTTTCTGAAATCTGATGGCTGTTCCAGTGTCCCAGTACCTACTGATTCCGCTTCCTCCACCTCTCTAGGGCCTCAACCTGCATCTTCAACCTCTCCCTTAATGTAACACGCATTCCAACAGTGCAGAGAGAATCACCCCACCTCTGTATAGGTCAGCCAGAGCTCAACGCAATCAGGCAGGGTTAAAATTATTATGCATTGGAGAACGCAGTCACACAGCTGCAGAGTTGTAGACCGCTATCTAGGCCTAGTTTGATTAATGGCTTTCTATATCGGATAAACCAGTTGAAATGCGATGTGCCATCACAATGAAATTCCACTGTGCACATGTTGCATTGACTGTGGCAGCAGTAGAAAGCCCTGGTGAAGTATGCCTTGACTCATAGTCTGGGACCATGAGGTATGGATGTGGGGCAATTCACGATTGCGGAGTGGGCACAGATGAAGGACCGCTGCACCTTCCTGCTCAGTTTTGAAATGGCTACATAGATGGTTAGTACTGACGATGCCATCATCAGCATCATCTGGTCATCTACATGTTGCAGCACACTTTGAATAGTCTACAGGAGGAGGTGGTGATCTCAGAGGAAGAGGCGGAAGCAGAGGAGGATGAGGAAGGGATACCATTTCATGTAAGGTCTGGACAGTTGTTGCACAGGCAGGTGTCATGGGAGGGTGGAGTTCATTGATTGAGGCAGGCTCATGATAACAGACAGATTGGTAGTGATGGTGCAGGAGCCGAGGAACAAATGGAGGAGGAGAGGGTGATGGGCACAGAAAACTCAGGAGATGAAGAACATAGCTATCCTGTCTCTGTTGTTTGTGGTTGGTGGGAGTGGATGGAGGAGGCAAGCTTAAGTGTTATCCCGCCACCAACACAACATGGACTTGGACCTCTTGGAAGTGTCCAAAACATGAGTGCCTTCTTGCTGCACTATCTGCAACATGATGTCCGCATTGTTAGGATTAGAAATAGTGCTGACTACTGCGTTGCCACTCTGCTAGATTTGCGGTTCTAGAGTAAATTTAGCTAACTGCTTCCCCCCTGAAAAGGGATGCCTGGGTGCTTGAGTTTCAAACAAGCTTATAGACCATCTTATCAGTTGCTTTCCACAAGACAGCAGTGAGGCACACAGTGTACATTGCAATTCTACAATTCCAACCATGGGAACATTGTGTCATCAACACAGCAGCAGTTCAAGTGGCAAAAACAATTGCTGTGAGGTTTAGACACATTATTTAGACCATAGCATGCACCAGCAGAACAGAGTAGAAGTCTGCCACATAGTGAACAACTGGAGAGGATGGGGCAGGAGTATCTAGAGCTCAACATCAATGCTATAAAGGGGGATTAGACCCTTTTGCATTTTGGTCTTCAAAAATAGAAGAGTGGACTGAGTTTATCAGTCACACCTTGGAAGATTTGGCCTGCCCAGCAGCCACCATTCTCTCAGAATGTCTTCAGTGCTGCTGGCAGTGTATTGATGGATAAGCGCATCCAGCTGTCCCCTGAAAGTGTAGACTGCCTAACTTCATAAAGATGAACAAGTGATGGATATCCAATGAGTCCCAGACTGTGCAGACTAGGCAATGGTGTAGTGGCAGGGGTCTGGGAGCACCAGCCCTACTCTTGTCTGTCAGCTCCAAGTAGAGTCTCCAAATTGTCTTTTTTGCCTGTAGTGCCCGGGATCTCAGAGCACGAGGCCTACACCTGTCTCTCATCTTGCTGTCTCTGGTGAAGGTAAAAATGCTGGTTCAGGACTTGTTAACACTAGAAGTCCAGAGAGGGATCATTTAATATTTCTACCTTTGGAACCCAGAGACGGGTCGAATGACCTGAAGGATTTTAGCTAACATCCTATAATCACCATCTTTTGTTCTGTAATTAAGGCCATTACTGTCGCACCGCAGGAGGTTGTTTTCCATTGAGTTTAGCCATTTAGTTTCTAGTAGAGTTGAGCGATGTTCGAGGTTCGAGGTTCGCCAATTTCATGTTCAAGTGATTTTTGGGGTGCTCGAGATTGAACTCGAACACGAGCTTTTTGCTAAAAGCTCGATAGCTCGAGTTACGTTCGATAACGGTTCGATCAGCAAAAAGCCTAGCTAGTTACTACCTGGCTTTTCACTGTAATAGTGTGAGTTACTGTGATTCACGCTATTATCAAATTTCAGCGTATAGTGTGCGGGGGAGACGCGATTTAGATCTGTGGTGCACTGCTGAGAGAATGTCGATCGCCATTTTTTTTTTTTCCTAAGCGCGCGTGCAGTGGGGCGGGCCAGGATGTCAGCCAATCACATTCACACACTCAGCTAAGTGCATTTTTGCCAGACAAGCAAGGGCATGTGTCATAGGCAGTGAATGTCACATGTCCTTGCCTTATAAAATACGGCCATTTTCCCTGTCACCACCATTCTCTCCTTTGAATGTGTGTGTGATAGTCACCGCTCACGCTGCTGTCGCCTATCCTGCTGTGTGCGCTATAGACATAGTGCAAGCTACACAGCGCTCTAGGGATTAGGGGCTGATGGTTATTTCAGCCCTTTTCAGGGCTGATTTCCAGGCATTCATAGCCATAGCTGCTAGGCAGGTCCGTGCAAACGCTGTGTACAGCTTTAGATAACAGCATCTGTGTACCTCAGCTCAGGGAATTCCTTGCTGCATTTCATCATTAGGAGGGATAGAAAGTGAGGGTTCCTTTCCTGTCCACTGACCCACAGAACCCGGGCACTGTACCCACCTGCCCACTTGTGCCACGCTATTTTATTTGCCTAAAGAGCTGACACTTTTTCTGCCATCCTAAAAGTGTCTGGAATACTAAGTTACTGTTACTTTCCTGTCCACTGACCTACAGAACCCAGGCACTGTACCCACCTGCCCACTTTTGCCACGCTATTTTATTTGCCCAAAGAGCTGACACTTTTTCTGCCATCCTAAAAGTGTCTGGAATAGTAACTTAGAATTCCTTTCCTGTCCTGGTACCCACAGAACCCGGGCACTCTACCCACCTGCACACTTTTGCCACGCAATTCTAATTGCAAACTGTGCTGCCACTGTTAGGGGCATACAAAAATTGTCTGTGATAGTCAGTGTTGGTTCTTCAGCTGTCTATCAAGCTAGACCACCTCTGCATTGTACACACCTGTCCTTTTTTGATACACAATTCTAATTGCAAACTGTGCTGCCACTGTTAGGGGCATACAAAAATTGTCTGTGATAGTCAGTGTTGGTTCTTCAGCTGTCAATAAAGCTAGACCACCTCTGCAATCTACACCACCTCTCAATTTTTGCATCCACATTTTAAGTGGCCAATCTTGTCGCTAACAAAATGAGTGGCAAAAGGACAGATGCTGGTGGAAAGGGGAACAGGCATGTTGGAAAAGGAAAAACAGTTTGTGTCTGTGGGGAAGGTGGGAAAGCTACATTAACATCTGCTGAAGATAGGCCATCTTCCAGCAAAAGTAAGATGTCTACTACTTTTCGTGGGTAATCGGATGTGCTCCCTTTTTTACGGAACCGAACAACTGTAACAAAGGTAGATGATGCACAAAAAAAGAACATGCTTGAATTGATCGCAAGTGCTCCAACAAGTGTCCTTTCTCCACCTCAACTTCAACATCCAAAAAACAACAGTCCTCTGAGTTGTCACCCCAATCGCACTTGCTTTCTCCCAGCTCTCAAGTCTCCACCTGCCCTGCACAGTATGGTGTAACAGAGATGGCTGAGTCTGCAAAGCGGTTCAGTCACACTATAGGCTGGGGATCAGAGGTCTGCTCCCAAGCTACAGTGAGTACAGACCAGGAAATGGTCTGCAGTGATGCCCAGAAGCTTTGTGACTCAGATTCTAGCCCTGGTGACCAAGTTTCTGAGCATATTGTACACCCTCATTCCCAAACTGAAACACCTGATGGTGGAGACAATAAGGAACATAGTGATGATGATGAGATGCAGATACCTGATTGGGATGACAACTTAACTATTCAATCAGGGCAGGACAAGGTTAGGTATGAGGGCGAGGGAAGAGCAAACACAACGCTTGATGAGGAAGTTCTAGATCCTACTTACTGTCAACCCAAAGTCAGGCACTCGAGGAGGTCACCAGAGGCGGTGGAGGAGGATGCAACTGACGACAAAGTTACCTTGCGCCTTCCTGGACAGAGTCTGAGTACTGGAAGCACGTCTACAACTGCATCCTCAGCCACAACTCTGCCTCTGAGCACAAGTCGGGTGGCTCTGTGGTTCGCATATCCTCTAAGCCTTGCCTAGCCTGGTCCTTTTTTGACCTTGCAAAGGATCTCCCAAATCATGTGATCTGTAAAATTTGTCGGCAATCTATAAGTAGAGGCCAAAAACTCACCAGTTTGACAACTTCTTCCACGAATCGTCACATGAATAACAAGCATAAGTCCCAGTGGGAAGCTCACCGTGCTGCAATGCGGTCTAGCGGAGCGGGCCAAACACCGTCTGCCCCTTCAAGTTCCTCCGTGCGCTATTCATCTTCTATGACTGTGGGGACAACTGTCGCAACTGCTTTTCCACGCAGAGCTTCCACCACTTTAATCGCAACAGGTAGTTTGCTTAGTAGGTCGTCAGTTGGTTTGGAAGGGGAAACAAGTGCTGGTGTACAGTTCTCTCAGACATCAAGAGCACCAACTTTGGATGAAGGCAACATCATGTTTCCGCCTGCACTTTCCTCACAGACCTGCATTTTTCCAGGGACACCCTACTCAACACCGTCTCCACACAGCAGCCAGATCTCTGTCCCTCAGATGTGTTCAAATAAAAGGCTATTTCCTCCGAGCCATGACAAAGTTAAGAGGTTGACATTATCCCTCTGTAAGCTCTTGGCTACCGAAATGCTGCCTTTCCGCCTGGTGGACACAGAGGATTTTCGAGACCTTATGTCTGTCGCAGTGCCCCAGTACCAGATGCCCACTCGCCACTACTTCTCCAAGAAAGGTGTGCCTGCGCTACACCAGCATGTCGCACACAACATCACCGTTTCCTTGAGAAACTCTGTGTGTGACCGAGTGCATTTCACCACCAATACTTGGACCAATAAGCATGGACAGGTGCGTTACATGTCGCTGACTGGGCACTGGGTAAGTATGGTGAGAGATGGAGAAGGGTCTGCTGCACAAGTCTTGCCGTCACCACGACTTGTGCGTCAATCCTCTTTATGTAGAAGTTCCTCCACTGCTTCTGCCTCAACCTCGTCTGGGTCCTCCACCTCCACCCCAAGCATGCCTGGTCAGGCCACCCGTGTTGTAACTGCACACAAGGAATCCCGCACACCTCTTTACTATGCTGGCAGCAGAGCTCAACGGCATCAGGCGGTCATTAGCTTGAAATGTCTTGGAAATAGGAGTCACACAGCGGATGAGTTGTGGGCAGCTCTGGAGACTGAGTTTAATAAATGGCTGTCTCCACTCAACCTGCAGCTTGGTAAGGCCGTGTGCGACAATGCTGCAAACCTGGGTGCGGCCCTTTGCCGGGGCAAGGTGACACATGTGCCTTGTATGGCTCACTTGTTGAACCTTATTGTCCAGCAATTTTTAACCCACTATCCCGGCCTAGATGGGCTTCTGCACAGGGCACGGTCACTCTCTGCTCACTTCCGCCATTCAACCGGCGCAGCTGACCAACTTGCATCGCTCCAGAAGTCTTTCGACCTGCCAGTTCATCGCCTGAAATGCGATGTGCGCCGACACGCTGGAATTCGACTCTCCACATGTTACAGCGACTGTGGCAGCACCGCCGAGCCCTGGTGTAGTATGTCAAGATGTATAGCCTGGGCCAACAAGATGCAGAGGTGGGGCAGATCACGCTGATGGAGTGGTCGCAGATCAAGGACCTATGCACCCTTCTGCACAGTTTCGACATGGCGACGAATATGTTTAGCGCTGACAATGCCATTATCAGCATGACAATTCCAGTCATTTACATGCTGGAGCACACGCTAAACGCTATTCGGAGTCAGGGGGTGGGACAAGAGGAAGGGGAGGAACTACAGGAGGATTCATATGCGCAAGGGATACCAACATCTATAAGGTCCAGACGTTCATCATCACCAAGGCGGCAGTCATGGGATGGTGGGGGAGAGGGCTTAACAAGGGCGCATGGTAGCAGCCAAAATGATGAGGAAAGTGCAGGAGACCATGAAGAAATGGAGGACAAACTCTCTATTGACATGGAAGACTCAGCAGATGAGGGAGACCTTGGGGAAATTTCAGTTAAACGAGGTTGGGGGGAGATGTCAGAGGAAGGAAGCATGGTTACCACCTTGCCACCACAAACACAGCGTGGACCTGGTCCACTTTGATGCGCAAGACACATGAGCGCATTCTTGCTGCACTACCTACAACATGACCCTCGGATTGTCATAATTAGAAATGATGATGACTACTGGGTTGCCACACTATTAGATCCCCAGTACAAGTCCAAATTTGGCGAAATAATTCCAGCCATAGAAAGGGACGCACGTATGAATGTATGCAGAAGTATCAGCAGAAGCTGTTAGTCAATCTTAGCTCGGCTTTTCCACCAAACCCCAGTGGTGCACGGAATGAATCTCCCAGTTGTCACTTGCCATGCATGGGACTGTCTCGTCATTATCAGTCAAACCATACCAGCAACACCGTATCTGGTGCTGGAACCAGCAATTTTATGGAATCGTTTCATAATTTTTTTAGACCAACCAATGCAAGGCCACAAGAGACAAGAAGTCTGATAGTCAACGGCTGGAGAGGATGATACAGGAGTATCTCCAAATGAACATCGATGCCACGACTTTGCAACTAGAGCCTCGCTCATTTTGGACTTCAAATCTTGAAAAATGGCCTGAGCTTGACACTTACGCCTTGGAGATCTTGTCGTGTCACGCAGCCAGCGTTGTGACAATGTGGACAGACTAACGTTCATCAAGATGAACAAATCATGGATCCGCAAGGACTTTACTACCCCTGTGTCATCCTGGGGAGAGTAAAGGCTGCCGTATTTTGGAATGTGCTTGATGCAAATCTACCTGTCAAGTTTGCAACTGGAGCACAAGTGATGCCACTGAAGGGGTGTCTGTGGGGCCCAATTTTTGGAAAAAAGGGAGACTCCGCTTGGAGTCCCCTTGCTGTGTTTTAAAAAATGATCCAAAGTAAACAAATCATGGATCAGCAAAGACTTTGCTACCTACACCGGTGTCATCCTGGGGACAGTTAAGGCTGGCGTATTTTTTAATGTGCTTGATGCAAATCTACCTGTCAAATTTGTAACTAGGGCACAAGTGATGCCACTTAAGGGGTGTCTGTGGGGCCCAATTTTTGGAAAAAAGGGAGACTCCGCTTGGAGTCCCTTTGCTGTGTTTTTAAAAACGAGCCAAGATGAACAAGTCATGGTTCAGCAAAGACTTTGCTACCTACCCCGGTGTCATCCTCGGGACAGTTAAGGCTGGCATATTTTGGAATGTGCTTGATGCAAATCTACCTGTCTAGTTTGCAACTGGGGCACAAGTGATGCCACTGAAGGGGTGTCTGTGGGGCCCAAATTTTGGAAAAAAAGGGAGACTCCGCTTGGAGTCCCCTTGCTGTGTTTTTAAAAATGAGCCAAGATGAACAAGTCATGGTTCAGCAAAGACTTTGCTACCTACCCCGGTGTCATCCTGGGGGCATTTAAGGCTGGCGTATTTTTGAATGTGCTTGATGGAAATCTACCTGTCAAGTTTGCAACTGGGGCACAAGTGATGCCACTGAAGGGGTGTCTGTGGGGCCCAATTTTTGGAAAAAAGGGAGACTCCGCTTGGAGTCCCCTTGCTGTGTTTTTAAAAACGAGCCAAGATGAACAAGTCATGGATCAGCAAAGACTTTGCTACCTACACCGGTGCCATCCCGGGGACAGTTAAGGCTGGTGTATTTTTGAATGTGCTTGCTGCAAATCTACCTGTCAAGTTTGCAACTGGGGCACAAGTGATGCCACTGAAGGGGTGTCTGTGGGGCCCAATTTTTGGAGAAAAAAAAGGGAGACTCTGCTTGTAGTCCTCTTGCTGTGTTTTTAAAAACGAGCCAAGATGATCAAGTCATGGTTCAGCAAAGACTTTGCTACCTACCCCGGTGTCATCCTGGGGGCATTTAAGGCTGGCGTATTTTTGAATGTGCTTGATGGAAATCTACCTGTCCAGTTTGCAACTGGGGCACAAGTGATGCCACTGAAGGGGTGTCTGTGGGGCTCAATTTTTGGAAAAAAGGGAGACTCCGCTTGGAGTCCCCTTGCTGTGTTTTTAAAAACGAGCCAAGATGAACAAGTCATGGATCAGCAAAGACTTTGCTACCTACACCGGTGCCATCCCGGGGACAGTTAAGGCTGGTGTATTTTTGAATGTGCTTGCTGCAAATCTACCTGTCAAGTTTGCAACTGGTGCACAAGTGATGCCACTGAAGGGGTGTCTGTGGGGCCCAATTTTTGGAAAAAAAGGAGACTGCAATTGGAGTCCCCTTGCTGTGTTTTTAAAAACGAGCCAAGATGAACAAGTCATGGTTCAGCAAAGACTTTGCTACCTACCCCGGTGTCATCCTGGGGGCATTTAAGGCTGGCGTATTTTTGAATGTGCTTGATGGAAATCTACCTGTCCAGTTTGCAACTGGGGCACAAGTGATGCCACTGAAGGGGTGTCTGTGGGGCCCAATTTTTGGAAAAAAAAAGGGAGACTCTGCTTGTAGTCCTCTTGCTGTGTTTTTAAAAACGAGCCAAGATGATCAAGTCATGGTTCAGCAAAGACTTTGCTACCTACCCCGGTGTCATCCTGGGGGCATTTAAGGCTGGCGTATTTTTGAATGTGCTTGATGGAAATTTACCTGTCCAGTTTGCAACTGGGGCACAAGTGATGCCACTGAAGGGGTGTCTGTGGGGCTCAATTTTTGGAAAAAAGGGAGACTCCGCTTGGAGTCTCCTTGCTGTGTTTTTAAAAACGAGCCAAGATGAACAAGTCATGGATCAGCAAAGACTTTGCTACCTACACCGGTGCCATCCCGGGGACAGTTAAGGCTGGTGTATTTTTGAATGTGCTTGCTGCAAATCTACCTGTCAAGTTTGCAACTGGTGCACAAGTGATGCCACTGAAGGGGTGTCTGTGGGGCCCAATTTTTGGAAAAAAGGGAGACTGCAATTGGAGTCCCCTTGCTGTGTTTTTAAAAACGAGCCAAGATGAACAAGTCATGGTTCAGCAAAGACTTTGCTACCTACACTGGTGTCATCCTGGGGACAGTAAAGGCTGGCATATTTTTGAATGTGCTTGATGCAAATCTACCTGTCAAGTTTGCAACTGGAGAACAAGTGATGCCACTTAAGGGGTGTCTGTGGGGCCCAATTTTTGGAAAAAAGGGAGCCTCTGCTTGGAGTCCCCTTGCTGTGTTTTTAAAAATGATCCAAGATGAACAAATCATGGATCAGCAAAGACTTTGCTACCTACACCGGTGTCATCCCGGGGACAGTTAAGGCTGGCGTATTTTTGAATGTGCTAGATGCAAATCTACCTGTCAAGTTTGTAACTGGGGCACAAGTGATGCCACTGAAAGGGTGTCTGTGGGGCCCAATGTTTGGTAAAAAGAAAAACTCCGCTTGGACTCCCCTTGCTGTGTTTTTAAAAATGAGACAAGATGAATAAGTTATGGTTCAGCAAAGACTTTTCTACCTACCCCGGTGTCATCCTCAGGACAGTTAAGGCTGGCATATTTTTGAATGTGCTTGATGCAAATCTACCTGTCAAGTTTGCAACTGGGGAACAAGTGATGCCACTGAAGGGGTGTCTGTGGGCCCCAATTTTTCGAAAAAATTGGAGACTCTGCTTGTAGTCTTCTTGCTGTGTTTTTAAAAACGAGCCAAGATGATCAAGTCATGGTTCAGCAAAGACTTTGCTACCTACCCCGGTGTCATCCTGGGGGCATTTAATACTGGCGTATTTTTGAATGTGCTTGATGGAAATCTACCTGTCAAGTTTGCAACTGGGGCACAAGTGATGCCACTGAAGGGGTGTCTGTGGGGCTCAATTTTTGGAAAAAAGGGAGACTGCGCTTGGAGTCCCCTTGCTGTGTTTTTAAAAATGAGCCAAGATGAACAAGTCATGGATCAGCAAAGACTTTGCTACCTACACCGGTGCCATCTCGGGGACAGTTAAGGCTGGTGTATTTTTGAATGTGCTTGCTGCAAATCTACCTCTCAAGTTTGCAACTGGTGCACAAGTGATGCTACTGAAGGGTTGTCTGTGGGGCCCAATTTTTGGACAAAAGGGAGACTGCAATTGGAGTCCCCTTGCTGTGTTTTTAAAAACGAGCAAAGATGAACAAGTCATGGTTCAGCAAAGACATTGCTACCTACCCCGGTGTCATCCTGGGGACAGTTAAGGCTGGCATATTTTGGAATGTGCTTGATGCAAATCTACCTGTCTAGTTTGCAACTGGGGCACAAGTGATGCCACTGAAGGGGTGTCTGTGGGTCCCAATTTTTGGAAAAAAGGGAGACTGCAATTGGAGTCCCCTTGCTGTGTTTTTAAAAACGAGCCAAGATGAACAAGTCATGGTTCAGCAAAGACATTGCTACCTACCCCGGTGTCATCCTGGGGACAGTTAAGGCTGGCATATTTTTGAATGTGCTTGATGCAAATCTACCTGTCAAGTTTGCAACTGTGGCACAAGTGATGCCACTGAAGGGGTGTCTGTGGGGCCCAATTTTTGGAAAAAAAAGGGAGACTCTGCTTGTAGTCCTCTTGCTGTGTTTTTAAAAACGAGCCAAGATGATCAAGTCATGGTTCAGCAAAGACTTTGCTACCTACCCCGGTGTCATCCTGGGGGCATTTAAGGCTGGCGTATTTTTGAATGTGCTTGATGGAAATCTACCTGTCCAGTTTGCAACTGGGGCACAAGTGATGCCACTGAAGGGGTGTCTGTGGGGCTCAATTTTTGGAAAAAAGGGAGACTCCGCTTGGAGTCCCCTTGCTGTGTTTTTAAAAATGAGCCAAGATGAACAAGTCATGGATCAGCAAAGACTTTGCTACCTACACCGGTGCCATCTCGGGGACAGTTAAGGCTGGTGTATTTTTGAATGTGCTTGCTGCAAATCTACCTGTCAAGTTTGCAACTGGGGCACAAGTGATGCCACTGAAGGGGTGTCTGTGGGGCCCAATTTTTGGACAAAAGGGAGACTGCAATTGGAGTCCCCTTGCTGTGTTTTTAAAAACGAGCAAAGATGAACAAGTCATGGTTCAGCAAAGACTTTGCTACCTACCCCGGTGTCATCCTGAGGACAGTTAAGGCTGGCATATTTTTGAATGTGCTTGATGCAAATCTACCTGTCAAGTTTGCAACTGGGGCACAAGTGATGCCACTGAAGGGGTGTCTGTGGGGCCCAATTTTTGGAAAAAAGGGAGACTCCGCTTGGAGTCCCCTTGCTGTGTTTTTAAAAATGATCCAAGATGAACAAATCATGGATCAGCAAAGACTTTGCTACCTACACCGGTGTCATCCCGGGGACAGTTAAGGCTGGCGTATTTTTGAATGTGCTAGATGCAAATCTACCTGTCAAGTTTGTAACTGGGGCACAAGTGATGCCACTGAAAGGGTGTCTGTGGGGCCCAATGTTTGGTAAAAAGAAAAACTCCGCTTGGACTCCCCTTGCTGTGTTTTTAAAAACGAGACAAGATGAATAAGTTATGGTTCAGCAAAGACTTTTCTACCTACCCCGGTGTCATCCTCAGGACAGTTAAGGCTGGCATATTTTTGAATGTGCTTGATGCAAATCTACCTGTCAAGTTTGCAACTGGGGCACAAGTGATGCCACTGAAGGGGTGTCTGTGGGGCCCAATTTTTGGAAAAAAAGGGAGACTCTGCTTGTAGTCCTCTTGCTGTGTTTTTAAAAACGAGCCAAAATGATCAAGTCATGGTTCAGCAAACACTTTGCTACCTACCCCGGTGTCATCCTGGGGGCATTTAAGGCTGGCGTATTTTTGAATGTGCTTGATGGAAATCTACCTGTCAAGTTTGCAACTGGGGCACAAGTGATGCCCCTGAAGGGGTGTCTGTGGGGCTCAATTTTTGGAAAAAGGGAGACTCCGCTTGGAGTCCCCTTACTGTGTTTTTAAAAACGAGCCAAGATGAACAAGTCATGGATCAGCAAAGACTTTGCTACCTACACCGGTGCCATCTCGGGGACAGTTAAGGCTGGTGTATTTTTGAATGTGCTTGCTGCAAATCTACCTGTCAAGTTTGCCACTGGTGCACAAGTGATGCCACTGAAGGGGTGTCTGTGGGACCCAATTTTTGGACAAAAGGGAGACTGCAATTGGAGTCCCCTTGCTGTGTTTTTAAAAATGATCCAAGATGAACAAATCATGGATCAGCAAAGACTTTGCTACCTACACCGGTGTCATCCCGGGGACAGTTAAGGCTGGCGTATTTTTGAATGTGCTAGATGCAAATCTACCTGTCAAGTTTGTAACTGGGGCACAAGTGATGCCACTGAAAGGGTGTCTGTGGGGCCCAATGTTTGGTAAAAAGAAAAACTCCGCTTGGACTCCCCTTGCTGTGTTTTTAAAAACGAGACAAGATGAATAAGTCATGGTTCAGCAAAGACTTTGCTACCTACCCCGGTGTCATCCTGGGGGCATTTAAGGCTGGCGTATTTTTGAATGTGCTTGATGGAAATCTACCTGTCAAGTTTGCAACTGGGGCACAAGTGATGCCACTGAAGGGGTGTCTGTGGGGCTCAATTTTTGGAAAAAAGGGAGACTCCGCTTGGAGTCCCCTTGCTGTGTTTTTAAAAACGAGCCAAGATGAACAAGTCATGGATCAGCAAAGACTTTGCTACCTACACCGGTGCCATCTCGGGTACAGTTAAGGCTGGTGTATTTTTGAATGTGCTTGCTGCAAATCTACCTGTCAAGTTTGCAACTGGTGCACAAGTGATGCCACTGAAGGGGTGTCTGTGGGGCCCAATTTTTGGACAAAAGGAAGACTGCAATTGGAGTCCCCTTGCTGTGTTTTTAAAAACGAGCCAAGATGAACAAGTCATGGTTCAGCAAAGACTTTGCTACCTACCCCGGTGTCATCCTGGGGACAGTTAAGGCTGGCATATTTTTGAATGTGTTTGATGCAAATCTACCTGTCAAGTTTGCAACTGGGGCACAAGTGATGCCACTGAAGGGGTGTCTGTGGGGCCCATTTTTTGGAAAAAAGGGAGACTCCGCTTGGAGTCCCCTTCCTGGTTTTTTTTAAAATTATCCAAGATGAACAAATCATGGATCAGCAAAGACTTTGCTACCTTCACCGGTGTCATCCCGGGGACAGTTAAGGCTGGCGTATTTTTGAATGTGCTTGATGCAAATGTACCTGTCAAGTTTGTAACTGGGGCACAAGTGATGCCACTGAAGGGGTGTCTGTGGGGCCCAATTTTTGGAAAAAAGGGGAGACTCCGCTTGGACTCCCCTTGCTGTGTTTTTAAAAACGAGCCAAGATGAATAAGTTATGGTTCAGCAAAGACTTTGCTACCTACCCCGGTGTCATTCTCGGGACAGTTAAGGCTGGCATATTTTTGAATGTGCTTGATGTAAATCTACCTGTCCAGTTTGCAACTGGGGCATAAGTAATGCCACTGAAGGGGTGTCTGTGGGGCCCAATTTTTGGAAATAAGAAAGACTCCGCTTGTAGTCCCCTTGCTGTGTTTATAAAAACGAGCCAAGATGAACAAGTCATGGATCAGCAAAGACTTTACTACCTACCCCGGTGTCATCCCGGGGACAGTTAAGGCTGGTGTATTTTTGAATGTGTTTGCTGCAAATCTACCTGTCAACTTTGCAACTGGGACACAAGTGATGCCACTGAAGGGGTGTCTGTGGGGCCCAATTTTTGGAAAAAAGGGAGACTCTGCTTGGAGTCCCCTTGCTGTGTTTTTAAAAATGATCCAAGATGAACAAGTCATGGATCAGCAAAGACTTTGCTACCTACACCGGTGTCATCCTGGGGACAGTTAAGGCTGGCGTATTTTTGAATGTGCTGCTGCAAATCTACCTGTCAGGTTTGCAACTGGGGCACAAGTGATGCCACTGAAGGGGTGTCTGTGAGGCCCAATTTTTGGAAAAAAAGGGAGACTCTGCTTGGAGTCCCCTTATTTTGTTTTTAAAACGAGCCAAGATGAACAAGTCATGGTTCAGCAAAGACTTTGCTACCTACCCCGGTGTCATCCTGGGGACAGTTAAGGCTGGCGTATTTTTGAATGTGCTTGATGCAAATCTACCTGTCAAGTTTGCAACTGGGGCACAAGTGATGCCACTGAAGGGGTGTCTGTGGGGTCCAATTTTTGGAAAAAAAGGGAGACTCCGCTAGGCATTCCCTTGCTGTGTTTTTAAAAACAAGCTAAGATGATCAAGTCATGGTTCAGCAAAGACTTTGCTACCTACCCCGGTGTCATCCTGGGGACAGTTAAGGTATTTTTGAATGTGCTTTATGCAAATCTACCTGTCAAGTTTTCAACTGGGGCACAAGTGATGCCACTGAAGGGGTGTCTGTGGGGCCCAATTTTTGGAAAAAAGGGAGACTCTGCTTGGAGTCCCATTACTGTGTTTACATGATTTTAGAAGGGCATGCCATGCCTATATCTGTGTCTCCCTCTTTTTCCTCGTCCAGCTGTTTTGTTTTGGCATGAGTATATGTCCTTGTCACTTTCCCATGTGTTTGTGTTGTCTTGAGAGTTGTTTGTCACCTTTTGGACACATTTAAAGGTGCTTTCTATGTGTTTTTATGTGTTTGTGATTGCTTCCCATTGTATTCAATGGGGTTCGAGAGGTTCATCGAACGGTTCACCGAACCGAACTCGAAGAACCGAACTGAACTCGAGCCTCATTTGACCCTTTTTTGGGATTTTAGGGGGGAGTTCGAAATTTCTGGGACTTCAAGTGTTAAAGGGCCAGTCCCACTCATCCATGTTGTGGCGTTTAACTATTTGTAGTCTGTGCCAATTTTTGCCACTTTTCCTGTTATCTGACTTTATTTTTTTTAAATGTGGATACTCCAAGTAGGGTCTCCAAATTGTCTTTTGCCTATAGTGCCAGGTTTCCTGAAGCAAAAGACCTATGCCTGTCTGTCATCTCTCTGTCTCTGGTGAAGGCAGAAATGTTGGTTCAGGCCTTGTTACAGGGCCAGTCTCAAACATACTTTTTGCTACATTTGACTATTTGTAGTCTGTGCCATTTCTTGCCACTTTTTCTGTTGGCTGACCTAAATCTTTTTAAATGTAGAGACTGCAAGAAGGGCCTCAAAATTATGTCCTGTCTGTACTGGCATTAGTGTGGGAGCAAGAGGCCTAATCCTTTCACTCATACATCTCTTGATTTTTGTTAATGAAAATGCCAGGCCACACTGCTGAGCAAAGACACTATGGGGAAATGGGGGGGTGGAATTGATGCCACTGTCCTGCTGTCTGAAATATTTTTAAATATCAAGACTTCAAGATGGCTCTGCAAGTTATCTCTTGTCTATACTGGCAGAGGTGTGGGATAAAGAGGCATAATCCTGTCACTCATGCACCTCTTAATTTTTAAAATGGAAATGCCAAGCCACATACGTTGTGTTGCATGGACCATACCTCACTGCTATGCAAAGACAATATAGGGAAATGGGGGGGTGGAAGGCAATTGATGCTACTGTCTTGCTGTCTACCTGAAATGTTTTTAAATATCAAGACTCTAAGATGGGTCTCCAAGTTGTGTCTTGTCTGTACTGGAGGTGTGTGGGAGCACCAGCCCTATACCTGTTTCTCATCCACCTCTATATTTCTTATATCAATAGTCTAGGAAGATAATTGGTATGCCAAATTAGTGAGGCTGCACTGGAAAATGAATTTTTGCTTTTTTGGAATCTTTTCGACTCCTCTACAAGTGTTTCGACCCCCTCTATCTTAGATTTGGCCACTCATTTAATCCAATGAGGCTCAAAAACGTTTGACGAACCATTCGGTGAACATAAGAAAGTTTGCCAAGGCTCGGCGAATCAAACTTCGAATGGTTCACTCATCTCTAGTCGCAAGGGAATCCCCGTTATTCTGATATATGTGACTCTTAACTATCAAATCTCTGAATAACCCTATAATTAAATATGTCAAAATCTCTGCCCACCTAGCTGCATTAACAAGCTCCTCGCTGCTGCTGCTGCTGCTGCTGAGATCTCACACTAATCAGCGCAAGCTGTAGCTGTCAGACTGGGTGCGCTGGATTATACAGACATTTTCATATGTATTTTCAAAGTACCATGTCTAAGAGTTCTACTTAGTGATGTATACAGTTAGGCCCCCTTCACACGTCAGAGTTCACAGTACGTACGTTACTGTTTTTATACATACCAGAATCACGGACTTACACAGACCCATTAAAATCAATGGGGCTACGCACACATCAGTGATTTTCACTGACGTGTTTCCATGCACACGGGCTCCGCACGGAGATGTCAGTTTTTCTCCAGCACCACTGATGTCCCACGGACCACTCAATGGTTTGATCCGTGAAGCACATAGCAGAAAAATTACATACATTTAAAATAAAAAGCTTTTTAAACTCACTCGTCTTCAGCCGCTGCTGCCTCTGCTTCCAGGCCGGCTAATAATGCTCATACACATGCACTGCACAGCCGACCTGAAAGTAGCTGCAGAGGGGAGACAGCAGCGGCTGGACACAGCATTGCGGGAGACTTCAGCACCACAGACAGCAATGCCAGGGACAGGTGAGTATAAGTGCCTCATCTCCATGTATTATCATTGATAGCACATGGAGACCACACGTGTGCCAAAATCACGGCACACGGAGGGTCATATGTACCTTTAACATGTCAGTGAAAAACGTTTGTTTTTCACTGATGTGTGAAAGATTCCTTATATTGTGGAATCTAGAGACAGATTTGATTCAAATTAAAATGTATTCAAAGTTCTCAATTGCAGCACATTCCTGATAGAAGCCTCTTAAAGGGGATTTATCATTATTATTATCCTTCTACATTTGAATTCCGTTTCTTCCAACATTATGTATTGCAGTGTTTTTATAATGAGATGGTAAATCTCCCATTTTTATTTAATATTTTTCTTCTCAAATTCTAATAAAATTAAAAGAAAAGATTATTGATATACTATGCTCCTAGATTGAACTGGTATCTCTGGTTATCATTTCCCTTTAAGTATGAACCAGAGAGAATAAAATGAACTGTGACTTTTCACTGAGTAAATGTGTAGCTGCAGCAACCCTGTCAAACAGACATCTGGTCAAATGTCTGCATTCATACTGAGGTCTTTAGACTATTGTTATGTCCCAATATGCTTTAAACATTGCCAATATGCTTTTATATCTAGGAGCAAAAGTGTATGCCTTTGGGTTTTAAATACCATGTACAGCACTGGCTTTTCTTCTGTTAATAAGGAACATGTAAAATCATTTAATGCATCTCTTGTGTCTGGCTAATAAACTAATGAAGCTCAAAGGAGAAACCTTGGGTGATTAGAGCCTGTGACTGAATAGCCCAGGTCTACTTCATTTTACCAATAGCAAAAGAATCAGCTGTCACTTGTGCCATGCAGCAGATGGACAGTTAGTAAATAGGCGCCAAAGCCTTTAGAAGCTTTGGCAGCCCACGTGCCATCAGGAAGCAGATTTTGCTATTCTGCAGATGGCTAAAGAAGCCATCTTACATTTGCGTGGTCTAGCTCTGTTTTGCCTATGACTGTAGCAATCATCTGATAAATTTGGAAGCTCCACACTATCGTTTTGCATAAAATGTTGATGTATTAGTTAGCTTTAATTATTCCAGAACTCTCAGTTCTTTGTCTAATTAATATGTCATGGCCAAAGGTTAACAGAATAGCTTGTAGCATAGTGAAGGTCCCAAAATATCTGTATTGATGATTACTGTATATTTTCCATGTTTTATTTTTTCTCATTAAATTGCCTGGTGGAAACATTTGATACATTGAAACTAGTGATGGCTGAGCCTGCTTGGGACTGCTCAATATTCGATCGAGCATCAAGGTGTTTGAGAAGCTCAATCTTATTACTCGGGCGTAATGGTTGAGTCCCCGCCTCCAATGTTCATGGCTTTTTTCAACCACTAAACATGTTGGAATTGCCTGCCAATCACAATAATGGCGTAGCCATGTTGACTACTGGCATAACTGTGACTGGCCGGACACATCACATCATCAGGTCTATATAAACCCAGAGATGCCATGCTCAGCACATCATACCCCAAAATAGTGTAGGGAGAGGAACTGCTGGAGAAAGGACAGTATGTTATAGCGTGACAGTACCTGCACCACCAGTATATTAGCACCACTCTTAGCTGCGTTTAGTGAAGGGAAAGCTGATGGAGACAGGATAGTGTATTAGAGGCATGTATGCAGGGATTCTAGCCTTACAGACCTTACTGCTGAAACCTAAAACCAAAAGTCCTTTTCAGGCCTACATCAATTATTTCCCTTCTTGAAAGTGCTATTAGCTGCATTCAGTGCAGGGATAGCTGCTGGAGGAGGGATAGTTTTGAATAGTATGAATATTTGAATTGTAATAGTCAGGGTATATTGCATCACAGCCCTTCTGTAAGTATGTGGCTTCTGCAGCCTAACTGCATTGGTCATGTCATGGGGGATGCTATGGGTCACGTGCAGGTGTAAGGCGGGGACGGCACACAGGCCCAAAGGCACCTCTTGTGTGAGTATATATGGACAAAGGACTTGTGGTGTTCTTTCCTCCGGAATGGGTTGGTGATGCTCATGAATTTTCATTGACAAAGTTCTGCACGGAGATAAAAATAAAGTTTGAACACCCCTGCTTCAATCTATTTGAAGCCTTGGGGCTACCTATTTTGTTGATTAATCACAGGAGGTAATGCAGCACAAATTAGCTAGAGAAAATTTGGAGTTGGATGTCTGAAGGTCCTTGTCATGCCTCTTGTACTCTTAGTGGCCTCTGGGACGTTTTTTTTTGGCCAAAGAAGTGCTTCTAAATGTAAATGTGTTCTGAGGCCTTAGTCTACATGTGTTCCAGAGTGTATTGAAAGTTCTTCTAATTTTTGGAAGTTGCTGCACATAGTGTATACACTTTACTAGTCAAAGAGCCCCACTCCACCAATTTCAAATTCGGTATGAGACTTGGCTTATTCGGGTAGGGCTCGGATTCACAAGCAATTTTCTTAAAAATCTGCAAAGATCAGTTTTGTTCGGTAACTGTTCATGGTTGCAATAATGCTTTTCTTCTCCCTTATTATCACTTTGGCTAGGAGAGCAGTGCTGTATGATGATTGTGGAGACATATTTGATGAGGGGGTGGGAGTGGGAAAACGTGAGAGGAGTGGTGGGCTGCTTTTTTTTTTCTTAAATTAATGTGTTGATGTTCCGGCAGCAAATCAAGGTACAGAAAACATCCAAAATGTTCAGACACAAGGGTTTGTGTCATTGGCTGCCTAAGTCATATGTCCCTCTGCATATAAAATGTGGACATGCGGTGTCAGCGCCATTTTGTGATTGCTATAGCTTAGCGACGGTGATGCTGCAGCTAGGCAAATCAGATCTCATATTTTGCACTGATGAGGGGCAATATCCCAAAACTCTATGTCTGAAAATTGAGATTATTTTTGGGCTTTTTATCCTGTCATATGGCTCGGCTCGTTAAAGAGTCAATGTTGACTTTTAGAACTGCTACTTCGAATAGGTGGCACGAGAGTTCAAGTCTTCTTCCTCTCTGGAAAGACAATTTGCATATTTAATTTCCCAGAAGAGTATAGCAGGCATTTAAGTCTCCTCATACTGCCATGCTAGATCTGGTTTGTCACTCTCCACAAGGAGAAACCTTACCCCTTAGATCGTACGCTTACTTCAGCACAGTATCTTTTGTGTTAATACGCTGTATATTTGACTGTGTCTCACCTTTCTCTCTACTTATCTTGTTTACATTGACCCTTTTGCTGGCTGCCATATCCCTGTAGTCTTTTTAATGATAAAAAGAGATGAAAACATTGATACACACTGAAAAATTGACATATGTCATCTTCTTCTCAGCACTCTGGGAAAAATTATTCATATGCTGTTTTTTCGAGAGATGAATACAAAGGGGTTTTCCATATTGATATTGATGACCTATCCTTGGAGTAAGTCATCAATATCAGAACGGTAGGGAGCTAACAGCTGCCACCTCCACCGTCCAGCTGTTTTACCCTTTTGGCAGCAACTGGATGTAAACAGTGTATGGAGTAGAAAACCACAGCTCCATCCCATTGTCTACTGGTCGCTGCCAAGTGTGCCTATTATTTCAATGGTAGCTGATCTGCAGAGCCCGGTGGCATTCTTCCCTGCTTGCCCTGCTCCTATTAATCTGATATTGATGTCCTATTCTAAGGATTGATCGTCAATATAGTGGAAAATGGTTTAAGATTATTGAAAACGACATCCATTATTATTCATCTAGAAACTAAGCCCAATAGTTGAAACTAAAGCCAGGAAGTTTCCTACTCAGGTGTAACACTTCTACATTAATAGTCAACCATAACCTACAATGCATCAAGGTTACAATCCTAATCAGAATCCCTTAAACTAAACAATTATCTATGGGAATAATTAAAAAAAATGACCAGAATAAAATCCCTGCAAAAGAATGAAATGTGTGTTTGTAGAGAACAAATCAAACTTAATGAGGATGATAATTAATACAGAAAGCAAGGTAAGAGAAGAAACTAGAGAGTTATTAGTTTAAATATCTTTTTTTAAGATGGTGCTTTTTGGAAACTTTCCTACATCTTTGTCAGCTGTCACCTCATAATGCAAAAGTTATATTTAGTCATATCAGCATGTTTAAAAGAAAGATTTTCCTCCATCGATCTCAATAAGGTCTGTAATTGTCCCTTCCTTATTGCGAACCTTCACCCTAGACTGAGAAGTGACTATGTATTTCTCATGTACAGAAAGCCTACCTGGTGCCCTCCCTTTGTCTTCTCTTGACTACTTCTCGCCATTTGAATTTCTGTTCCTCCAGCTTCCAAGAGGAGCGCTGCAGTAGCATGAGGGATGCAGTGGTAGATCTAAACCAAGGGTCGCAAACTCGGCGAGTATAAGGACCACACAAAGAAAAAAATTATTTTATTCTTTACAGGACAAAGTAACTTTTTTTAGTGATACCATATCTGTTTTTCTGTACACCTTTGGATCACATTTTTTAAAAAATTTTTTTTGCTCGTTTATTATAATAAATGTGCACTTTTTAATTTCAGTTTGTATAACAAACATTTTTAATGGTTAATAAAATGTTCATGCTTTGTTTTGAATTATTTCTATAACTTTTTTACATTTTATCCCCTTCTTGTAAGTAATATTGTTTTACAATTAGCACCTTATAGTAATATTAGCCAATATCATGTAGTAATGTGCCCATCCCTGTAACCATCCTGTATTAATGAGCTCATCCTTGTCCCCACCCTGCAGTAATGTTCCCATCCTGGTCCCTTTTTGTAGTAATGACCCCATTCTTGTCCCCATCCTGCAGTAATGTGCCCATCCTTGTTCTCTTGTATAAATAAGCTCATCCTTGTTCCCATCCTGTAGTAATGGGCCCATCCTTGTCCCCATCCTGTAGTAATGTGTCCCATCCTGGTCCCTTTTTGCAGTAATGTCCCCATCCTTTTGTCCATCCTGTAGTAATGTGCCCTTCCTTGTCCCTGTCCTGTAGTAATGTGCCTATCCTTGTCCTCATTCTGTAGTATTGTGCCTATGTGCCTATGTTGGTCCCCATTAGAGATGAGCGGTGTTCGAATCGAACTGTTCGCCAATCTCAAGTTCGACCTGTTTTTGGCGATGTTCGAGTTGTTCGACGAATGCGAACACTTAGCTTCAAGTTCGGCAGTTCGAGGTTATGTTCGATAACGGTTCGATCACTAAAAGCGTAACTGGCTTTTCACAGTATTATTGTCATTCAATGTTAATACAGTGGAACTTTGGTTAACGAGAATAATCCGTTTTGGGAGAGTGCTTGTTAACCAAGTTTCTCGTTTAGCAAAGCAAGATTTCCCATTGGAAATCATTGCAATGCAAACAATTCCTTCCACAACTTGTTAAATGTCCCATCCTGGTCCCCTATTGTGCCATTCCACACATGCACAAACACGCACAAACACACACAAACACACACAAACATACACAAACATACACGCACACACACATATTATGCTTACCTTACCTTCCATTCCATTCCCGGCCTCCTGGTACTTGCAGTTCGCCGGTACAAGATGTGTATTGGGTAACCATATCTACCAATGCCGGACCTACTCAAAGGCAGCGCGCTGGCCAATCAGAGGCAAGCGGCACCTGCCTTTGACGTCAGCGCTCTGTCAGCGGAAGTTCCGGCATCGGTCGCTATGGTTACCTGATACACGTAGTTCGCTGCTACAGGATGTGTATCGGGTAACCATAGCGATGAGGGAGGAACTTCCTCCCTCTGTCAGATGCTACTCAAAGGCAGCACGCTGGCCAATCAGAGGCAAGCGGCACCTGCCTTTGATGTCAGCGCTCTGTCAGCGGAAGTTCTGGCATCGGTCGCGATGTTTAAGCGATACACATTTTGTACTGGTGAACTGCAAGTCCCAGGAGGCCGGCGATGGAACGGAAGGGAAGGTGAGCATAATATGTGTGTGTGCGTTTGTGTTTGTGCATGTTTGTATGTGTTTGTGTTTGCCTGACATTGTTTTCAATGGTGTTCGAAAGTGTTCGACAAACGTTCGTCGAACGTTCGATGAACACACCCGCCATTCGACGTACCGAACCGAACTCAAGCACTAGGGTGGTGGCTCATCTCTAGTACCCATCCTGTAGTAATGTGCCCATCCTTATCCTCATCCTGTAGTAATGTGCCCATCCTTGTCCTCATCCTATAGTAATGTGTCCTATCCTGGTCCCTATTCTGTAGTAATGTTCCCCTCCTTGTAGTAATGTGCCCATTGTTATGCTCACCGGGTGAGCAGTGATGTTAGTGAACCCACTGGGCGGCAACACACAGAAAACCCAGAGGGGCTTGACTACAGACCTGAACCTCATTTTCACCAGAGATCCTGATGGTGGAGGTGTTACGCTGCAGGTAGGATCCGGCTGCCACTCGTGAAGACTGGTTTTGCATTGGCTGGCCTGGCCCCAGGGGTATGAGAACAACAGTAGAGTTGCTGCAGCAGCTGGTACAGAGGTTTCATCCAGGATGGATGGATGGATGGGTGGATGAATGGATAGGTGGCAGCAGCTGGTGACGATACTGATGTGGAGGCAGCAACAGCAGCAGGTAATGGAAGGAGCAGCACTCTGCAATACAGAAAGGTGTAAGTAATCGTCTGTTGAATGCAGGAAAGAAAGTCTTCTCTTTTCAAGTGCATGGTAAACGTACCCAAAGACTTGAGACAAGTGTCTGCCAGTGAGCCTGTGCATAAAGGATTTAAGAACGCTGTGGGAGCATGTAGGGTATACTACTGCCCAGAGACTCAACTGTTAGTTATACTGTCCACAACTGAAGTCACATTGAAGTGGGTGCCTATTCTGAATGACATGCACTTGAGATGTGTTTGCATGAAGTAGATTATCCGGTTGAGCAATGAAGAAGCCGCTAGGTGGCTGGAGCATACAAGGAAAGCTCAAAGTCTTCAGGAAAAAGATGTCGTCGAGGTGCTTACTGCTCTGGTGAGGAAAGACATTGGAAGAAATGGTCAAATTATGCAGGAAATAGTGGATAAGTCTGGAGTGGCGAAAGGAAGAATTCCCAGTCATAATGAAGACAAAATGCTCAGAAAAGATGACATTGTTCCGTTCTTTGTTATGAGTACAGTGGAGAGTCTTAGAAATATATACGGATTTTTCTTGAATACCATATGACACACCTAAAAGAACTGGAGCAGTTAAGCCTTGAAAGACTGCAAATTGCGAGACAGCTTCGCCAAAGGTGTAGAAGATGACGGACAACCTCATACCGTAGTACAGGAAAAAGAAGAGGTTCTCTAAATAATGGAATGCCAAAACCTGAAGATAGAGTCAAAAGAAGAGAAGGCGATAGGAGAAAACGCCAACAGAGAAACAACTAGAGATGTCCTGAAGAAAATGGGTGCAAGATGTTTGGAGATAGTGAACCCTCTGTTAGCTGGAGGCTGAGATTCCCAGACATGAATCCCAGTAGATTCTATGACCCAGAGACAGCCAAGACCGTAGTTATGGATGCAGGGGAATTGTACTATCGGACTGATCGCTGGGGGCGGGGAAGCTCTAAAGAAGTGGTGTCTCTACTACATGAGGTGACTAAGTCTGATGGCTCATGGTTCACAAAGAAGAATTTGGTGTCAGTGACCAACTATATGTTTGGAGCTGAAGCTCACAATTGTCAGAGAGGGCCCTCTTGTCTGGTAGGGCAAGGTAACACTGATGCCCTGTCTTGGGGCCCCTGTAGATTATCAAGTGTTCAACCATACAAGTTTGAACAAAGGGGGGATATGTGAGGTAGCAAACACCTAGATTGTAAATGGTCACTCTGTATTGCAGTGGAGGAGGTCCTCTGCGATCTAAAACCTAAAATGTTTACTATGGGACTTGTAGTTTCACAAGTCTTGCTACTGTATTAAGGGTCAGGTTCCTTTTAAGAATAGCCAGAGTGCTGTATGGGTCTGGCCATTCACATACCTCCACCCATGGGTGTGTCTGGTCTGATATAAGAGACTATTTGTTTGGTCACATAGGCTCTGTGTGCCTGGATGCAGTTCACTTCCTGAAGACACCCTGTGAGTAGACCATTGTGGCTGCAGACTTTAACTGGAGGCATACTGGCTAGGAAGCCAGGAGTATGGAACCTCTGGTCGCTCTGTGCTTGGGAAGCTGGAATCCTTATAAGGATCTAGACTGGCAGGATACAGTGTCTGGAGCAATCCACAGTTCCTGGTTGGTTATCCTAGTGAGGCAGTCTTCCTAAGTGTCCGTTAGAGCCCTGGTCAAGCTCCAGAAATGTAACCTCAAAAAAGGGGTTGTGTACTGACTGAGGTCAGTGAGTGGACAGTGCGATTCCACTTGGATACCACTGCTGGGGGATATCCAATGCCATGTGAGGGAACCCGCGAATGAAACAGACTGTTTAACAGTTATGTTTCTGTATAGCCGAAGGAAGACTTTGTTATGTTGCTGGAAAGTAGTTAAGGTGTTCCTTAAATAAAGTGCCTGGACTAATTAAATAGAAACTATTCCCGTCTACGGATTCCATGCACAGCAAGGAACACCAACAGAGAAGTCTTGGCAAAAGTCAAGTCAAAACTGTCACTAAGATAAGAAAACAAAAATGTGCTTATTTTGGTCCCATTATGTGCAGTCAGTCATTGGAGAAAGACTTTATGCTTTGACCAGTCATTAGCAGAAAAAAGGGATGGCCAAGAGCTTGCTGGATCAACACCATCAAGAGCGACATGAAAATGAACATTGTCAAAATAAAAGAAGTTACACAGAACTGCTTAGCGATTCATAGACTGACCGATACTCATACTTGACTGAGTAGACAAGAGGAGAGAGCTCAGCAGAAACAAGTACACCCCTTTGAAAAGTAAGAATTATATAATATCTCACTGAATACAAAAACAATTTCCAAAATTTCATAAAACTGAGTCTTATACAACATTATTTAACCCATAACATGAAAGTAATGTTAATAATATAACTTTTGTTACAAAATTTTCAATTTTACTCAAATTAGTCGATGCAAAAAATGATTTTAATGAAACTGAAGACTTTGTTATAAAAGGTATATTATAAATCTTAATGTCATGTTTGGGTTCTATGAAACAGTCTTGTCAACATTTTGGAAGTCGTTTTTTTAACGAGATATTAATTAAAATATTACTTTTCAAAGAGGGTGTACTCATTTTTGCTGAGCACTGCATGTCAGTATCAATCACAGATTATCATGTAGAAATAAAACATTCCATCACACCTTATTACATTCTTTACATTACAATATTTTCAGACTTATTGAAGAAGTTTACAGTTTTGATGAATTAGACTTAGGCTACTTTCACACTTGCGTTGAACGGCATCCGTTGCATTGCGTTGTGTGACGGATGCAACGGATGCGTTGCATATAGTGGCACAACGGATGCTACGGATCGTACAAAATAACGCAATCCATTATAGGTTTTTTTTCTTGACTACACATCTGGGCATGCGCAGTTGTGTAAAGACGGATGCGTTAACGGAATCCGTAAAATGATGGATTCTAATGGAATCTGCCACCATAGGCGTCCATTATAAAAACAACGGATCCCAACGGAATCCTGCAGATTGCGTTTTTTTGACACTCCGCCAAGCGCAGAAAAATGCTACATGCAGCGTTCCATCCGCCAGGCGGATACAACGCAGTGTCGGCTGACGGATGCAACGCAAGTCCATCCGTTGCTATCCATAGCTAATAGAAGTCTATGAGGAATAAAACAGTTTCCTGCAACGGTTACCGTAATTCCTCAAGTCGGCGGATAGCAACTGATGCCGTTCAATGTAAGTGTGAATGTAGCCTTATCATAAAATCCAATTGTTGAAGGTCCACTAGATGATTCCTCCACCTTTCACATGAATGAAGAAGTTCTGATTGGTTTAAAAGAAAATTGGTTTAAAAGATGTGACTTTCCATAAAAGTTTTGTGTGCATATTTTCATGTTGTGTACGAAAATTGGTGTAATCTGATTGGTTTAAAAGAAATTTGGCTTAAAAGAAGATTTTACGTAAATGTTTTGTGTGCATATTTTCATGTCGCGTGTGGAAATTTCTAGTTATCCAGATCTGATTTATCTTTTTCTTTCCATGTAACTTTTAATGGAATAATATAAAAATAATTTAGTTTCAGTGGATGACATCACACATTTATATGATGTCATTAGTTCGGTTTTGAATATTATACTTCTTACACATACTATAGTAATAAATCCAATACTGTGATACACATATTGGGATATTGTGCAGGTAAACTCATTTGCAGTTTCCTCTGTTTAAAAACCAATCTTCCCGGTAAATATTATCCATTCATCATGTATATTAATACATATATTTTCCCTGCCTGATGAGCCTTGTTTTGTATTTTCCACATGTTGATTGAAAGGATCATTTGCTAAGAAAGCAACATTTTGTGAATCCGAGAAAAGATGTCAAGTTTTTTTCCATTGCAGATGCTAATTTATCAAGCTAATTATGAGCAAAATGCAGCTAAATTGCTGATAATTTTGAGGCTGATTAATTTAGAAGCAGAGTCATTGGTAGGTGCTTAAAAGATTGGAAATCTAGAGTCAGCATTGCTGTATGATTATTTATTACAATATACTTTCCTGCTTACACATCAGGTATAGCCGTATATTCTGACCCATGCATAGCCATATCTGGACCTCATATACTATGACAAGTGTGAAATGTCCTATTCTTTTTTTTTTCTATATGCCCTACTTAGTTCTATATTGTCATATTTCTTGATATGCTGAGTCAGCATTTAATATAGGGAGGGGGGTCATATAATTTTGCATTCACTAGTTCACTAAAGACAGGGCTGACACCGCATAAAATCAATGCCCTATGGGTCTCCTGACTGCCAACTGCTTGACATTAGGTCCCATAGGAGTTGGATGTAGTCTAATAAAAGAAGTTAAAAAGACAGTGCATTAATTGAGTATGGAGCAGAGCTGCCTTCACAACCTGTGTTATCAGCAGAAGTACAAGTGCAGTGTCGTAAGGAATGTAATTATGAAGCAGATTTCCTGGGAGAGGAATTAGCCAGCTCTGATGCTGATCCCTGTTGTAATGAACATGTTTCCCTATTTAGAAATACAATGCAGTTTAAAGATGTTCTCCCCACAATCATAAAATATACAGTAATCCCGTGCTAGAGCGTTACACTCTCCTGGCGGTAAGTGAAGAGTTAACCTGCAGGCTGGTGATGATGAATAAAATAAAATGAGCTGTAAATAATGTAATGATATGTATTGTTAAGCTATGTACCCTGCGCCAGGTGCAAAGACACCCACTCCTCAGTTGGATATAATCTGGGACAGTCATCAAATCCAGTTACATCCTCACAAAAAATGACTGATTAAAGGGAAAAAAAAAAGTTAAAAAAGGAAACATTAAATTTAAGCTGTTTAATGAAAATTCAGGTGAATTTGAGACTGAATATTTTTAGTGAAATAATTAAAAGTTACAGTCTGTGCATCTCGGAAGCTTACATTGGGTTGTTGTAGTTGTGTTACTTGTTCCGCGTACTTTATAAATATTACAAGGTTTTCTTTCCTTTTGTTGATACTTTGTAATAATATTTTGATACATTGTTATTAATCATTGTGAGATAATTCTAAACTTATTTGGGGAGTAACTATAATTGGTGCAAAGATTGCACTTACAGATGAGCCCTGGAGCTTAGATGGGACCCAAAAGGTTACTTTGGTCCATATAAAAAGACTTTTAATACTTTAAAACACAAACACATTTAATTTTAATCAATAGATCTTGGAATAGTAATAAGTTCCTCAACTGAATGTTAAAAAAAATGTTCCTGTGCTGAAATAATGTTCTAAATGTGCCCTTGCTATGTACTGTGTAATGGATGTGTCTGACTATACAGGGATAAGGTCTGATCATACCACATCTCCTGGGCCGGGGAAGAAGTAGAAGAGAGTATATAGATATTATAGCACGGGATTGCAAATAATTCTTTCTTTGAGGTAAAACATTTTTTAAACACGGGCAGGAAAAGGGTTTACCTCACAAAAAGAATCAACTATGATCCCGTGCTGTAATATCTGTATACTCCTTTGCGTCCTCCCCTGCCCAAAAGATTGGTATAATTAGACCATGCGCCTTCATGGTCAGACACATCCATTACACAATACATAGCAGAGGCACATAAATAAGATTTTCTCAGCACAGGAACATTTTTTTTAAACACATCCAATTGTAGAACTTATTAGAATTCCAAGATTTATTGATTAAAATGAACTTTAAAATGAACTTTGCTCATGGGAAAACCCCTTTAAGGCCCTATTGGAAATTTTGCATTGGGGTCTACAAGCTTCAAGTTACACTACTGTTAAGGGGCATGCACAAGGAATAGCTGTAGCTAGGGCATTGATGTATGACAGTAATGGAACACTATCTGATGCCACCATTTTTTTTTTCATATAGTTGTTGCCAATTTTTTTTGTATAATTTTAGGCTCCATAACCTGTCATTTACAATTTGTAAGAAAATAACAAACGAGCATTACTCACCCTCCACAAGCCCAGCCAAACCTCTCTTCAACTGCACCGGTCTTTGTTGACAAGTTATATCATGACTATAGTGTGTGTGACTGCTGCAGCCAATCATTCAGCTCATTAATGAGTTAGATCACACAAGGCAAAATAGTCTAAGGCTACATGACAAATTAGGCCGTGACACATGTCACTCTCAAAGATTGCGCTTTGCTGCTGCTACATCGAACTATAATTTGTGTTGCTATCAGATTATCTATTTTATCACCATTACAGTGCGTTCTAACATCATAATGTGATCGATGGCAGAACCATGTATACTGGTTTATGGCCAAAGTCATTGTACGGCCCCAGTCCAGTATTACATACTTTACTTACGTGCAATATAAACCCCTCTGGGTTTCTGTGTGTTGCGGCCCAGTGAGTCCACTAAATCCATGTTCGCTCGGGGAGCCTAACACCCTGGAGCTACCATGTGACTAGCAGTCATACTGCGGTTCACTTCAGCTGACATCAGGTACTTAAGTTTGGTAAACCCATAACACTCTCTGGTCACCCCTAACTCAGGACTGGTAAGCTTAAGAGTTAATAACTCCTAATTGCCTATCATCATACCAGGAGAGACCCCCATCAGCCTTCTGCTGTGAATGGGATTCCTCAGGGCTGTTTGTACCTGTAACTAAGTGAACAGGAACGTTTCCATTAACCACACGTCCCACAATACTTTCAAGTCCTGGCCTATTACCATAGGATACCGCAAGTCTGGGAGTACACAAACATTGGGGTACATAACCACCTTGGTTGTGACAAAGTGGACTTTGACAATAGGAAAATCCTTAATGTCCTCACAAACGCTGATTAATTCTATCTTCTTTCCAGGCAGCACAGAAAAATCAGGTATGAACCTTTATCAAGGATGGAATGCTCCCTAAGTCTATTAGTCCTGTAACATGCTTCCCATCAATTCTTCCCCCTTTTGGACAACCACCCCTTTTTGGGACTCCACCCCCTTTTGGCAAACACTCCTTTTTAGGGTGCTTTCCGTGGCCTCCCCACAGAATTTGCAGGCCCCAGTTCACACAGTATCTTGCTATCACCCTGGGCAACCTGGGTCTGCCCTTCAAAAGTTTATATGCCCTTGTCCATTAGCATCTCGTTAAAACACCCCACCAGCTCCTGCAGGGGCTGCTACCTTCGGCTGCCGATTTCCAGCTTCTGTTCCTGCTCCTGCAGCTGCTCCAGGAGTCCCAACAGCTGCTCCATTTATCTCTGTTCATGCTGTTCCACTTATGGTGGCTTAGCTACCATGGAACTTTGTGGATCCACAAATCCACAGCAAACCACCTGGAAAAATTTTTTGTGGACCCACTGATCCACAGCAAGCTACTTGAATCTTCGTGGACCCACCGATTTACAGCAAGCTGCTTGAATCTTCAGGGACCCGCTGATCCACAGCAAACTGCTGCTGCACTCCAGACTCATGCCTACTGAGCCATTGCCCTTATTCTAGCACCATATGTGAGGCTGCGCTCACCAAATGTATTGGGGAACTCGCTTTCCTGCTAGAATTGAGGCACAGAAGAACAGTTTCTATTTAAATAGTCAAGGCACTTTATTTAAGGCATACTTTAACTGCTTTCCAGCAACATAACCAACTCTTCCTTTGGCTATACAGCAACATAAATGTTAAACAGTCTATTTCATTTGCGGGTACGCCCGCGCGGCATTGGATTCCAACCAGCAGTGGTATCCCAGTGGAAGTATTGCTCTGTCGACTCACTGACCTCAGTCAGTACACAACCCCTTTTGTGAGGTTATCTTTCTGGAGCTTGAGCAGGGCCCTAATGAACATTTAGGAAGACTGCCTCACTGGGATCAGCAACCAGGAACTGTGGATTGCTCCAGACACTGTATCCTGCCAGTCCAGATCCTCAGAAGAATTCCAGCTTCCCAAGCATAGAGTGACCAGAGGTTCCATATGCCTAGCCTCCTAGCTAGTAAGTCTCCAGGGAAATTCTGCAGCCAACTCTAAACTCACATGGTCTGCTCACAGGAAGTGAACTACTTCCAAGCAAACAGAAGCCATGTGACCAAACAAACAGAGTCTTATACAGTCATATGAAAACGTTTGGGCACCCCTATTAATGTTAACCATTTTTCTTTATAACAATTTGGGTTTTTGCAACAGCTATTTCAGTTTCCTATATCTAATAACTGATGGACTGAGCAATATTTCTGGATTGAAATGAGGTTTATTGTACTAACACAAAATGTCCAATCCGCATTTAAACAAAATTTGACTGGTGCAAAAGTATGGGCACCCTTATCAATTTCTTGATTTGAACACTCCTAACTACTTTTTACTGACTTACTAAAGCACTAAATTAGTTTTGTAACCTCATTGAGCTTTCAACTTCATAGGCAGGTGTATCCAATCATGAGAAAAGGTATTTAAGCTGGCCACTTGCAAGTTGTTCTCCTATTTGAATCTCCTATGAAGAGTGGCATCATGGGCTCCTCAAAACAACTCTCAAATGATCTGAAAATAAAGATTATTCAACATAGTTGTTCAGGGGAAGGATACAAAAAGTTGTCTCAGAGATTTAAACTGTCAGTTTCCACTGTGAGGAACATAGTAAGGAAATGGAAGAACACAGGTACAGTTCTTGTTAAGCCCAGAAGTGGCAGGCCAAGAAAAATATCAGAAAGACAGAGAAAAAGAAAGGTGAGAACAGTCAAGGACAATCTACAGACCACCTCCAAAGATCTGCAGCTTCATCTTGCTGCAGATGGTGTCAATTTACATCGGTCAACAATACAGCGCACGTTGCAAAAGGAGAAGCTGTATGGGAGAGTGATGCGAAAGAAGCCGTTTTTGCAAGCACGCCACAAACAGAGTCGCCTGAGGCATGCAAAAGCACATTTGGACAAGCCAGTTACATTTTGGAAGAAGGTCCTGTGGACTGATGAAACAAAGATTGAGTTGTTTGGTCATACAAAAAGGCATTATGCATGGAGGCAAAAAAACACGGCATTCCAAGAAAAGCACCTGCTACCCACAGTAAAATTTGGTGAAGGTTCCATCATGCTTTGGGGCTGTGTGGCTAATGCCGGCACCTGCAATCTTGTTAAAGTTGAGGGTCGCATGGATTCAACTCAGTACAGCAGATTCTTGACAATAATGTGCAAGAATCAGTGACGAAGTTGAAGTTACGCAGTGGATGGATATTTCAGCAAGATAATGATCCAAAACACCGCTCCAAATCTACTCAGGCATTCATGCAGAGGAACAATTACAATGTTTTGGAATGGCCATCCCAGTCCCCAGACCTGAATATCATTGCACATCTGTGGGATGATTTGAAGCGTGCTGTCCATGCTCGGCGACCATCAAACTTAACTAAACTGGAATTGTTTTGTAAACAGGAATGGTCAAATATACCTTCATTCAGGATCCAGGAACTCATTAAAAGCTACAGGAACCGACTAGAGGCTGTTATTTTTGCAAAAGGAGGATCTAGAAAATATTAATGTCACTTTTATGTTGAGGTGCCCATACTTTTGCACCGGTCAAATTTTGTTTAATCTTCGTCAGACTGCATAATTTTGCCAAAATTTCTCGACCCCTTATCTCGGAAGGGGGTGGAGATATTTTATTGAAATTTGGCCAATATATTCTGGACCAAAACTGCTGAGATGTCACGAAATTTCAGCCCTCTACAGCTTTTGGAAAAAAAAATTATTGCAATTTTAAAACGGAATAGTTACAATTGTACCTATTCAGCCGGACGAAGGTTTAATGCGGATTGCACATTTTTTGTTAGTACAATAAACCTCATTTCAATCCAGAAATATTACTCAGTCCACTAGTTATTAGATATATGAAACTGAAATAGCTGTTGCAAAAACCCAAATTGTTATAAAGAAAAAAGGATAACATTAATAGGGGTGCCCAAACTTTTTCATATGACTGTATCAGACCAGACACACCCATGGAAAGAGGTATGTGAATGGCCAGACCTGTCAAGCACTCTGGCTTTTCTTAAAGGGAACCTGAGCCTTAATACATTACCAAGATTTGTGAAACTATAAGTCCCATAGGTTTTTCCTCGTAGCAGACTTCCTTCACTGCAATACAGAGCAACCATTTACAATATAGGTGTTTGCTACCTCAGAAGCCTTACAATCCTTGCTGTTTGTGACAACACAGCATCTGGCCATTTGTGTGGGGGTGAGCTGTTCTTAATTAGACCAGATGTATCATTCCTTTGTTTTGTACATTAAAAGAAGTTAGCCATTGTTTCATGTGAGACTGACCGGAGACCTATTGTATGTTAAATGTAGACTTACTCAGCCCCTTTGACTACATAAATCAGAGAAACATTATGGAGTCAGATTGAAATAGCAACCAATGAGAGAACAGCCATCTCCCACTAATCCTGTAAGACAATACCCTGAAATGAGCACTGGTGGGATATAAAAAGGCTTTGCTCTTGTCACCACATTCATTCTACAGGACTTCAGCCTAGGATTCATGGTTCCAGCTGGAAGATCAAAGAACTGCTTCACTGCTCAATGCTGAACCCACAAATTTGCTTGGAGAACCCAGGTTGGAACAATTTGGTCGCCTGGCTACATATCTGGCTGTGCTCGGTCAGCTTCCTAAGCTTGACCCTATATTCTCTCATTGTGCGCCCGTCAAAAGTGGGGTGCTGCTGGCTTGGATAGTAATAGTGAGACTCTGTTGCTTGTACCAGCTTATGTTCTTGCTGGGAATGTACGATATGTTTTTTGCCTGTTGATGAAGGAATAAAGTGCTACCAATGTGTGATTCCCTCACCGTGTGTTGTCTGAGTAGTGTTATACCCACAGAGAAGAAGTCTGGGTGTTCAGTGGCATGAGCCCTGGTCCATGCATTCTTTCTGAAGACAGCGAGGCCAGTGGATGAGAGAACCCATTGACCCTCGGATCTCCACACTGCTCTAAAACCAAAAACCCCTTGTCAGGGCTAAATTAATCTATTCTATTCCCTATTAAAACAGGTGTTCTCTGTGTTCAATGTGGAGATAGCTATTGGAGGAAGGATAGGTTTGGATTACAGTTATATAAACAGAGATTATAACCTTACAGTTCTTGCTGCTGCACCCTAAAAGCAAAAGTCCCTTGTCAGGGCTACATCTATCATATTAACTTTTAATACCATTGTTATCTGCATTCAGTGTAGGGATATCTGCTGGATGAGGGATAGGTTTGAATTGCAGGCATATAGACAAGGATTTTAGGCTTACAGTCCTTGCTGCAGGACCCTAAAAAAAGTCCCTTGTCATGGCTACATCTATTATATTCCCTTTTAATACAGCTGTTTGGTGCATTCAGTGTGGGGATAACTGCTGGAGGAGGGAAAGGTTTGGATTACAGGCATTTAGGCAGGGATTATAGCCTCACAGTCCCTAATACTACAACCTAAAACCAAAAGTCCCTTGTCAGGGCTACATCTATTCTATTCACTATTTATACCACTGTTGACTGATTTTACTGTAGGGAAGAGCTCTGGTCCGTGCGGTCTTTCGGAAGACAGCAAGACCAGTGGAGGAGAGCACCCACTGACCCTCATGTCCCTCAAGCTGCCTCCTCCCTATATAGAGACTCTTCTTCATACTGAACCCCTAATCTTGTCCATTCTTTATACTTAGCCTCTCATGTTTCCCCAGCTTCATAAAGAGCCTCCTATGTTGCCTGTTCCCCATACAGAACTCCTAAGCTTCCTCTTCTCCATATCGAGTCCCCCTGCTATCCCATTCTCCATACATAGCCCAAAGTTGCATTCCTTCATATTTGGCTCCCATTACTGGATGGTGCCCCTCCTTCGAACTGAGCCCCAATGCTGCCGATTCTCCATACTTAGCCCCACGCTCCATGCTCCAACTTCTCTGTACTGAACCTCCTATGCTTCCTCATCTTCATACTGAGCCCTCACGCTGCCCCTTCTTCATACTAAGTTCCCTATGCTACCCCTTCCATATATTGAGCCCCCATGCTGCCCTACTCTTCATTCTGACCAGTACTCAGATTTTAATCTGATTATTTTTTATCATCAGTGATTTTCTCGAATGCACCCAAAACATAGATGCCATCTGCATGCTGTCTGTCATTTTAATGGATCAAAAGACTTTTATGGATGATTTCAATCCATGACTCTCACTAAAACGGACATGTCTCCATGATATTTTTTGCAGATGCATTGTCTCAAAAAACATAGATATGTGAAGAGCACAATATGCTACAACTTGTAAAAATAAATTGAACCCTTACACGTTTAGTATTAAATTATACAAGTACATAAATACTGTATGTGGCCAATACACAAATATATAAACAGATGATGCGTTTTGACACTCTGCGATTAATGAATACAAGAACTCCACTATTGTTTCATATGTAAAAAAAAAATGTAGGGTACTTATTTAACATTAAAAGGTTCAAAAGCCATTCAACCATGTCAAGGTGATTGGATGTTTTTTACACTTTTTGATAAAAAAAAATCATTAATTACACTGTGGTTATGCATGGTGTAGTATATGCTTATAATTTATATATGTTCTCTCAGTTTCCGTGAAATAATACGCTTGGAATACTACATGTTAGGCCCCCTTCACACGTCCGTGAAAAACAGGCATGTGTGTTACGTTCCATTTTTCGGGTCCATGTTACGTTTTTATGTCCGTTTTTATGGTACGTGTGGCATCCGTGTGAATGGCGTATGCTAGCCGTGTGTGCGTGTGGAATGTCCGTGTGTGCGGGAGATACGTAAGTGACATGTCCGTGTGTTGCCTGTGTGAAATGTTCCGTGTGTGATGCACAATGTCGTTGATACATACCCGCTGACAGCAGACAGAGTCGCGCGATGAGAATGAACTTGGGTGAACTGTACCCGACTTCATTGTCATACCGCGGCTCTCTCTGCGTGTCGCGTACTGATTAGCGGTCACCCGTGAAGGACTCACCGGTGATCGCTAATCCCCTGAGTCACTGAAGTGAGCAGCGCGATTAGCGCTGCCGTCACTCAGGCTACCCGCGGCTAGCTGGATCTTCCACCCGAGACCGCAACTCACCTGTGACTTCATCGCTGTCACTCGGGCGACTTGCTGTCACAGTTAGAGGATCCAGCGGTGGCCGTGAATAACCTGAGTGACGTTATCGCTGATTGCGCTACTCACCTCAGTTGCTGCGTGGAGCTGACAGGACTGGCGGTGTTCTTCTGCAGCTCCTGTCACCTTCATGTAGCAGAGCTGGAAGCGACGCGGGACCTCCGTGGATTACGCCGGACATGGATGGGTTGTTGGGGCTTAATAAAGTGGTGAACAAGGGTATTTGTTGGTGTTTATTATTGCAAATAAAGGATTTTTTCACTGTGTGTGTTTATTAACTTTAAATTACAGGTTAATCATAAGGGGTGTCTTATAGACGCCTGCAATAATTAATCTAGGACTTAGTCGCAGCTATGGGTTGCTGCCATTAACTCCTTATTACCCCGATTGCCAATGCACCAGGGCAAATCGGGAAGAGCCGGGTAGAGTGCCAGAACTGTAGCATCTAATGAATGCGGCAATTCTGGGTGGCTGCTAGCTGATATTGTTAGGCTGGGGGGCTCCCCATCCTGAGAATACCAGCCTTCAGCAGTATGGCTTTATCTTGGCTGGTATAAAAATTGGGGGGGGCTGCACGCCGTTTTTTTTAATTAATTAATTATTTATTTTACTGCACAGTATAGACCCGCCCACCGGCTGCTGTGATTGGTTGCAATGAGACAGCTGTCACTCAGGGTGGGGGCGTGTCTCACTGCAACCAATCATAAGCGCCAGTGGGTGGGGAAAGCAGGGTATACTAGATTGAATAATGAGCGGCCGACTTTTTCAAAATAGTAAAAGCCGCCTGAGTTTTTTTAACAGCCTTGCAGCGCAGCGCCGGTGATCGGGGAACGGTGAGTATGAGAGAGGGGGGAGACTGACTGACAGACTGAGAGAGGGACAGACAAGACAGAGAGACCGACTGACAGACAGAGAGAGAGACCGACCGACGGACTGAGGGAGATTGACTGACATACACAGAAAAAAAAAAAGACCGACATCGCTAGAAAAAAGCACAAAACTTACACGGAGCATACGGAGATGCATCCGTGTCCCGTACGTGTGTTCACGGATCCATAGGCTTTCATTGGGTGCGTGTGTGCGTGTTCCGTGCAGAAAATGGACATGCATCCGTGCAATACGGATTCACATAAGTTTGACGGACACAAGCACCGTACAGAATAACGCACGTGTAACTACAAACATTAAATAACATTGGATCACGTGTGTCCGTGTCTCCGGTACATACGGAAACGGACCAAACACGCACGTGTTTCATGGACGTGTGAAGGGGGCCTAAAAGGGATGTCTGAATGACACTTAAACACTGCCCTAAGTACAGTTGAAACCAGAAGTTTACATTCACTATCTAAAACGACACATCTGCAAGTTTTTCTCACTATCTGACATGAAATCAGAATAAACCTTTCCCGATTTAGGTCAATTAGGAACCAAAATTATATATATTTGCTAAATGCCACAATACTGAGCAAGAGATAATGTTTAAGGCATTTTTATTACTTTTTGCAAAGTCAAAAGTTTACATACATTTCATTAGTATTTAGTACCAATACCCTTAAGCTGTATGACTTGGGTAAAATGTTTTGGATATCCTTCCACAAGCTTCTCATAATAATTGGTAGAAATTTGGGCCCATTCCTCCTGACAGAACTGGTGTAACTGAGCCATGTTTGTAGGTCGCCTTGCTCGCACCTGCCTTTTCAGCTTTGCCCATAAATTTTCAATAGGATTGAGATCAGAGCTTTGTGATGGCCACTCCAAAATATTGACTTTGGTATCCTTAAGCCACTTTGTAACTAGTTTGGCAGTATGCTTTGGGTCATTGTCCATTTGGAAGACTCATTTCTGCCCAAGCTTTAAGTTTCTTGCTGATGTCTTTTAATGTTTCTACAGGATTGACACATAATCTTCTTTCCTCATGATTAGAGATGAGCCACCCCCCTAGAGTTCGAGTTCGGTTCGGTTCCTCGAACGGTGCCCCGTTCGACGAACCTCTCGAACCCCATTGAAAACAATGGGAGGCAATCACAAACACATAAAAACACATTATAAATGTACACATACAGTTAATAAACATTGCCATAACACTTACCGGTGCACGCGATGTGTTCTGCCCTCTGTCTTCTGCAGCTTTTCCATCGGCCATTGCGGCGACCCCCCGGTAACCAGCAGTGATGACAGGACCTATCGTGACGTCAAAAAAAGTCACGACCAGTCACGTGTCTATTATCTCATTGGCTACAGACTGGTCACATGGCTCCTAGGTCCTGCCAGTGCATCTCTTCAGTACGCGGTGATCATTTGTGTATCTCCGTGTACCGGCGACATGCTCTGGCACACAGACAACTCCCCGTTCCTGCATGGGGTGCTCTTTACAGAGTCAGCCCACATGCAAGGACTGGCTGTCACAGCCGGTTAATAGCGGCACCGTGAATCACGTAATCGGAGCACCGTTGCTATGGTACCCCGGCTGTGAGCGGTGAAGTCACCGCTAACAGCCGGCAGCCTGTGGTCACTCTCACTGAGTGACTTCTGCACGGGGCAGCAGCGTATTTCTCCCATGCAGTGAAGCCTGATGTAGCAGAGCTGCATGGGTTGAAGGAGAAAGAAGACAGAAGACCATGGATCGTGGAGGGGTGAAAGGGAGTAATAAACATGGAGTCTCTAAGTGTGTCTGTGTATTTATTTCTATTAAAGTATTTTATCTCTGTGTGGTGTCTTTTTTTAACCCTTTATTGGAGATTCTTAATGGCCGGGTCAAACTTGCCTGAAAATAATAATCTCTGGCTTAATACTAGCTACTAAAACAAAGCTAGTGTTAACTCATAATTACCAAGCGAGCCACCTTCACCAGGGCAGCTGGAAGAGTAGGATACAGCGCCAGATGATGGCGCTTCTATGAGAGCGCCATTTTCTGGGGCGGCTGCGGGCTGCACTTCGCAGCAGAGGCGCCCAGAAACCTCGGGCTAACCTGTGCTGCGGATTCCAATCCCCAGCTGCCTAGTTGTACCCGGCTGGACAAAAAAATAGGGCGAAACCTACGTCGTTTTTTTTTTTTAATTATTTCATGAAATTCATGAAATAATTAAAAAAAGGGCTTCCCTATATTTTTAGTTCCCAGCCGGGTACAAATAGGCAGCTGGGGGTTGGGGCAGCCCGTACCTGCCTGCTGTACCTGGCTAGCATACAAAAATATGGCGAAGCTCATGTTATTTTTTTTTTTAGTTTCTTTTGGGAAAAAAAATAAAAAATGCTTTCCTGGATTTTCAATTGACAGTGAAGGTAACACCAAGCAGTGGCAGTTAGCAGCCAGTAGCTGCTTGGATTACCCTTATCTAGCAATTCAAAAAATGCAGCGGGAGCCCATATATTTTTTTTTTATTGTTTATTTAAATAACTAAAAAAAATGGGCTTCCCTGTATTTTGATTGCCTGACATGACAGTGCTGTAAAAATAAATCATTAAAAAAAATGACGTAGCGCCCCGCAGTATTTTTGATTCTCAGCGCAGTTAAAGCAGACAGCTACGGGTTGCCACCCCCATCTGCCTGGCGTTACCTTGGCTGGCAATCAAAATACAGGGAAGCCCATTATTTATTTTTATTTAAAAAAATAGTTAAAAAAAAATGACGTGTGGTCCCCCATTTTTGATAGCCAGCTAGGGTAAAGCAGACTGCTCTAGCCTGAAAACCCACAGCTGGCAGCTTTACCGTGGTTGGGGATCCAATGTGGAGGTCACCCCAGGCTCTTTTTTTATAAATAATAATAATTACAAAAAAAAGTAGGGTCCCCCCCAAATTGGATCACCAGCCAAGGTAAAGCGGACAGCTGTGGTCTGGTATTCTCAGGGTGGGAAGGTCCATAGTTATTGGCACTTCACAGCCTGAAAATAGCAGGCCGCAGGCGCCCCAGAAGTGGCTCATCCACTAGATGCGCCAATCCTGGCGCTTCACCCCAGCTCATCCCGTGCCCTGGTGTAGTGGAAAACAGGGTAATAAATGGGGTTGATATGAGCTGTAAGGTCACCTGACATCAAGCCCAGCAGTTTGTGATGTCATGGCGTCTATCAGATACCCGACATCACAAACTGTCAGTACTAACAAAAAAAAAACAAAAAAAAATGTATTTCAAAAAACACTCCCAAAACATTCCCTCCTTTACCAATTTATTGTTGGGGGAAAAAAATAAGGGGGTCCCACGACGACTTTTGACCATCTAGAATATGGGGGGATACGCTCAGGGAACATATCCCCCATTTTCTAGGAGTGCAGACCCTACAGGTCAGGAGTGTGGGTGCAATGAATCTGCACCCACTCTCCCTGGGTCCACAGCAGCAGAGTCCATGTCGTAACTGTTGCTACCAGAGCTGCAATGCCCTGCTCATGAGGTAAGGGCATGCCTAATCAGGTGAACTATTCTACAGTTTCAAATATTGGTATTTGCTGATATTATTGCTATTCCATCTACTATATATTGGGGATAGGATCTAGGAGATAGAATACCCCTTTAAGTCCAGTTATCCAGCTGAATGAATACTAAACAACAAAGCTCGCTATTTAGACATGTTTTCTTGTGGCATATAGTGGACTCTCATGTTTGGTAGTCGTTCAGCAGGGCAACTATAAAATCAAATTACACCATTTGGAAATATAGTATAGTATAGCTCTCCTGATCAACTATGTTCCTTACCTCATGAGCAGGGCATTGCAGTTGCTTACAGATGCATGGTTACCGCCAATCACTGTGTCTGAACACAGGAAGCTGAGCTGACAGCCGCTCTGTGCATGCGGAAACGTATATTGTGAAGGAGGGGACCGTGGGGGATCAACGCTAAACAGGTACTGTGGGACACCGGGGAACATCGGTGGAGTTCTAGTGGGTGACCTGGCAGGGCCTGGGGAGGAGATTTCTTTTGCATGTGTCATGGTACATGCTAAAGAAATCAGAGGAGTAGGGTGAATGCGGCCGGCGCGCTGCTGTGCGCGCGGCCATCTTGGATTTCTGGGAGGGGGTCGGTGGGCACTTTGGCGACACCGGTGGACCGGAGGGGACCAGGGAGGAGATTTATTTCCCATCTGACATGTTTGTTCATGCCAGATGAGAGATAAATAATTTTTTACTGGCGCTGTCATTTACTGTAACGTGATCATCGGTATACGGTGTATAACTGTGATCACGTGAGCGGGGACCGGAAAAACCGGCCTGAATCATGATCTCCAGGGTCTCAGCTACCCCTGAAACCCCGGAGATTTTCTGACACTGGGGGGTGCTATTCACTTATTTCTGCCTGCTGTTTATAAAGGGAAGATCAGAATAAGGCTACATCCACACGACCGATCCGTTTTTGCGGTCTGCAAAAAATGGTCCGTTTTTTTCACGGGTGCATCCATGTGGCATCCGTTTCCATTCCGTATACGGTCCGTATGTCATCTGTTTGTCATCCGTGTGCCTTCCGTTTTTTTTGTGTACAGCAAAAAAACTGAAGTAGGGAAAATACATAAATTTACCCAGTATCCATAGCTTCAACCTACATGAGGCTAAATATTCACTCCAGTTCCATTTTCTACTGCTTTTCACAGTGTAGAGCGCTCTGGTGATTTTCCTGTGCTTGTACACTTCATATCAGTCTTTTCTGTCATTATAATGGCAGAAAGACACATCATGTCCCACTCTCCTGCATTTTGTAATTTTGCACCCTTTGGTGCCTTTCATGTGGCACTAAGGGGTGCTTAGCCTTGTATTAAGCCAAAAAAATAAATAAATAAATTTTAAAAAAAAAATGACGTAGGGTTTCCCCTATTTTTGATAGCCAGCTAGGGTAAAGCAGACGGCTGCAGCCTGCAGACCACAGCTGGCAGCTTCACCTTGGCTGGTAATCCAAAACTGAGGGCACCCCACGCTGTTATTTTAAATTAAATAAATAATTTTAAAAAAAACACGTGGGGGTCCCCCCAAAATTGGATCACCAGCCAAGGTAAAGTGGACAGCTGGGGTCTGATATTCTCAGACTAGGGAGGTCCATGGGTAATAGCAGGCCACAGCCGTCCCAGAGGTGCCGCATCCATTACATGCGCCAATCCTGGTGCTTCGCTCCAGCTCATCCCGTTGCCCTGGTACGGGGTAATATATGGGGTTACTACCAGATGTGTAATGTTACCTGGCATCAAGCCCTGGGGTTTGTGAGGTCAGGCGTCTATCAGATACCCGACATCACCAACCCAGTCAGTAATAAAAAAAAAATAGACGACACACACATTTTTATTTGAAAAAACACTCCCCAAAACATTCCCTCTTTCACCAATTTATTAGAAAGAAAAACAAATCCAGGTCTGCTGTAATCCAAGGGGTTCCCATGACGATCCATACCATAGTCACTGTCCCAGTCAATGAAGAACAGAATGTTCCCCATTGGCTGGGAGAGCAATGCAGTGACTTGAGCTAACACCAATAGGTCAGCCCAGGTCACTGCAGGGCATGACAAGTGCTGCTGTCAGGAGCAAGGTACATTACCTGCGGTGACGATCTCCTGCACTGCTGACATCAGTGCTGGTCACTGCAGGGCATGACAAGTGCTGCTGTCAGGAGCGAGGTACATTTCCTGTGGTGACGATCTCCTGCACTGCTGATAGCAGAGCTGTCATTGACTTCAATGACTGCCGCCTTCACAGCCAAGTATCGCGGGAGCCTGTGACATCACCGCTAGTTACAGTCTCGGGTCGGCAGCGAGAGGAGGGGATGTGAGAAGCTGCGGCCATGGAGGACAGTGACAGCGCTGAGGTCATGAGGGCAGGACTTCATCACCGCAGGTAAGGCCAAGCGGGGTAATGTGTGCGGAGCGTGAGGTGGGTGGAGCAAAGCAGGATAATGTGTGCGGAGTGCGAAGTGGGTGGAACCAAGCGGGGTAATGTGTGCGGAGTGCGATGTGGGTGGAGCCGAGTGGGGCCATGTGTGCGGAGTACGAGGTGGGTGGAGCCATGTAGGGTAATGTGCGCGGAGTGCGAAGTGGGTGGAGCTAAGCGGAGTAATGTGTGCGGAGTGCAAGGTGGGTGGAGCCGAGCGGGGCCATGTGTGCGGAGTGCAAGGTGGGTGGAGCCTAGCGGGGCCATGTGTGCAGGCGGCGGAGTGCAAAGTGGGTGGAGCCTAGCGGGGCCATGTGTGCAGGCGGCGGAGTGCGAGGTGAGTGGAGCCTAGCGGGGCCATGTGGCGCTGAGGACCTCAGTGTCGGGTACTGCATGGCTGGGGACAGGTGAGTGTGTGTGTGTGTGTAAATGCCGAGTGCAGTAGGGGGCGGAGCCGAGCGGGGAAGTGTCGGCTCCCTGCACACGTAACCAGGGTAAATATCGGTTTACCAAGCAAAGCGTTTTGCTTGGATACCCGATATTTACATTGGTTACCAGCTTACGCAGGCTGTCAGCGATGGCTCCCGGCACACTGTACCTGTAAAAAGCCCTGCTTTTGGTGATCGAATTGTTCTCGAACGTAACTCGAACTGTCAAGCTTTTAGCAAAAAGCTCGAGTTCGAGTTCGATCTCGAGCCCCCCCAATATCACTCGAACATAAAATTGGCGAACCTCGAACATCACTCAACTCTACTCATGATGCCATCTATTTTGTGAAGTACATTAGTCACTCCTGCAGCAAAACATCCCCACAACATGATGCTGCCACCCCCAAGTTTCACAGTTAGGATGGTGTTCTTAGGCTTCAAAGTTTCTCCCTTTTTCCTCCAAATGTAACGATGGTCATTATGGCCAAACAGTTTTATTTTAGTTTCCTCAGACCATAGGACACATATCCAAAATTTAAGGTCTATGTTCCTGTGTGCATTTGCAAACATTAACTTGCTTTTTTATGTTTCTTTTGGAGTAATGGCTTCTTCCTGGCAGAATGACCTTTCAGCCCATGTTGATACAGTACTTGTTTCACTGTGGATAAAGGCACAATCTTACCAGCTTCCTCCATCAGCTTCACAAAGTCTTTTGCTTTTGTTCTTTGGTTGATGTGCACAGGTCTGACCAAAGCACATTCATCTCTGGTACACATGAACCCGTTTCCTTCCTGAGTGATATGATAGCAGGACATTCCCATCTTGTTTGTACTTGCATATAATTGTTTGTACAGATGAATGAAGTGCCTTGAGCTATCTGGAAATTGCACCCATGGATGAACAAGACTTGTGCAAGTCCACAATTCTCTTACTGAGATCTTGGCTGATTTCTTTTGACTTTCCCATGATGCTACACAAAGAAGCAGTGTGTTTCAGGTGTGCATTAAAATACATCCACAGGTGTGTCTGTAATTAACTTATATGTTGCCAATAAACCTATCAAAAGCTCCCAAAGACATGACATCATCATATGGGCTGTCCCATATTGTTTAAAGGAATAGTACTCTTAGTGTATTTAAACTTTTGACTTTGCAGAAAGTAATAAAAATGCCTAAAATTATTCTCACTGACTCATTATTTTGGCATTTGGCAAATATAAATAATTTTGATAATCTTATTGGTCTAAAACAGAAAAGCTTTATTCTGATTTCATGTCAGATAGTGAGAAAAACATGCAGATGTGTCTTTTTAGCTAGTGTATGTAAACTTGTGGCTTCAACTGTATAAGAGTATAAATGCTCAAAACAAACTGTAAAAAAAATTTGTATTTTTACTATATGAAAGAATATACATTTCGGGAATATATTAGTTAACACGTCAAGATTATTTCTCCATTTGTGAAGAAATTCACATGTTGTCTTAAAACACAGCAACAAACCCTGCTAATAGTATCTTGTTGCTGACCCTATGTTAGCACATGTTCTGGAAGAAGGGACATTGAAGCGTTGAAGTAAATGTTTTGAAAATTTGTTTTTAGATCTATATAAAATTGCAAATGTAAGAAAAAATGGACTCTGCTGATGTAATTTTTAAACTAATTCCAGACAAAATGTGATAATTGGGTTAATTTACTCACAAGCCCATATCCTGCACTGTCTCTGATCTGTCTCCCAATCCCTGTTAAATGTAAACATTTCCCAGATTTCTCCCTAGTAACCCAATTAACATCTGACTTTGTACACAATAGCGCAAAACTTCTTTTTGCTGTAGTAATTATGTATAGAAGTCTACTCAAAGCAAATGGTCCACTAGTCTTTTTTTTGTACGTTTGGTTCTGAGATTTGTTTTTATTATAAAGGTTTTTATTTAACTCTTTCAAGACCTGGTAATTTTTTATTTTTACGCTTTTGTTTTTTTTTTACTCCCCTCTTTTTTAAAGTCATATTTACTTTTTCTATTGACAGAGCTGAATGAGGATTTCTTGTATGTGAAACGAGCTGCAGTTTGGAATGACATTGTTTATTTTATAATACAATACACTAAACGGGAAAAAACTTCAAGTGGTGTGAAATGGGGAAAAAAAAAGCACTGTTTTTTTCTTCTGGGTTTTTTTGGGCATTTGTAGCATTCTTCCTTTGAAGAAGCAGGGCAAAACATGCATCGGGGTGGATTGACACGCTGCCTGGAGCTCTTAATCAGTCTCTCACATCAGCAAGGTATGGTAATTTAATTGAACATCATGATCTTTGCTGCTTTTTCTCCCTGTGTATTGGAGTGATTATAATTTCTTTATATGAGAATAAATATCTAGACTACATCTGCACAATCAATAGTTGCACTAGCACACTTTTTGAGCTCCTAGTTTGGTTTACAGCATAGGTATAGCATGTATAGCAGGGTCAGTAGATTTTGATAGATATTAATTCACATGGATGGTTACTAAGCTAATGATGTTATGGAGCTATATGTACAGTGCCTTGCGAAAGTATTCGGCTCCCTTAAATTTTTCTACCTCTTTCCACACATAAAGATAAAATTTTTAATGTTATGGTGAAGAATCAACAACAAGTGGGACACAATTGTGAAATTTAACGAAATTTATTGCTTATTTTAAACTTTTTAAAAAATAAATAACTGAAAAGTGGGGTGTGCAATATTATTTGTCCCCTTTACTTTCAGTGCAGCAAACTCCCTCCAGAAGTTCATTGAGGATCTCTGAATGATCCAATGTTGTCCTAAATGACGAATGATGATAAATATAAGCCACCTGTGTGTAATCAAGTCTCCGTATAAATGCACCTGCTCTGTGATAGTCTCAGTGTTCTGTTTAAAGCGCAAATAGCATCCAGAAGACCAAGGAACACAACAGGCAGGTCCGTGATACTGTTTTTGAGAAGTTTAAAGCTTGATCTAGTTACAAAAAGATTTTCAAAACTTTAAACATCCCAAGGAGCACTGTGCAAGAGATCATATTGAAATGGAAGAAGTATCATACCAATGCAAATCTACCAAAACCCAGCTGTCCATCCAATCTTTCATCTCAAACAAGGAGAAGACTGATCATAGATGCAGCCATGAGGCCCATGCTCACTCTGCATGAACTGCAGAGATCTACAGCTGAGGTGGGAGAGTCTGTCCATAGGACAACAATCAGTCGTACACTGCACAAATCTGGCCTTTATGGAAGAGTGGCAAGAAGAAAGACATTTCTCAAAGATATCCATAAAAAAGTGTCGTTTAAAGTTTGCTACAAGCCACCTGGGAGACACACCAAACATGTGGAAGAAGGTGCTCTGGTCAGATGAAACCAAAATCGAACTATTTGGGCACAATGCAAAATGATATGTTTGGCATAAACGCAACACAGCTCATTACCCTGAACACACCATCCACACTGTCAAACATGGTGGTGGCAGCATCATGGTTTGGGCCTGCTTTTCTTCAGCAGGGACAGGGAAGATGGTTAAAATTGATGGGAAGATGGATGGAGCCAAATACAGGACCATTCTTGATGAAAACCTGTTGGAGTCTGCAAAACACCAGAGACTGGGACGGAGATTTGTCTTCCACAAGACAATGATCCCAAACATAAAGCGAAATCTACAATGGAATGGTTCACAAATAAACATATCCAGGTGTTAGAATGGCCAAGTCAAAGTCCAGACCTGAATCTAATCGAGAATCTGTGGAAAGAGCTGAAAACTGGTGTTCACAAACGCTCTCCATCCAACCTCACTCAGCTCGAGCTGTTTGCAAAGGAAGAATGGGCAAGAATTTCAGTCTCTCGATTTGCAAAACTGATAGAGACATACCCCAAGCAACTTGCAGCTGTAATCGCAGCAAAAGGTGGCGCTACAAAGTATTAACTTAAAGGGGACGAATAATATTGCACGCCCCAATTTTCAGTTATTTATTTTTTAAAAAAGTTAGTTGTTGATTCTTCACCATAACATTAAAATTTTTATTTTTATGTTTGAAGCTTGAAATGTGGGAAAAGGTTGAAAAATTCAAGGGAGCCGAATACTTTCGCAAAGCACTGTATATCAAGGCACTGGCTATGTCCTCTCATAGGACTAGTTTTCTCTATTTTTATATAAGTGTTAATAAAATTTAGAATTTTTTTTTTTTTTTAAAAATAACATTCTTTTTGCATGAATCAGTTTTGTGTACCCATTTGTATATGCTAGTCTTTGGTTTCTGTGGTGAGATGGTTAAAAAAAAAAGTATTGAAATGGAAGAATCATAAAAAATTGATGAGTGGAAATTAAGTCAATAATATAAAAATCTAAGCTATAAAATTAAAATTTTAGAGAGAACTTGTCACTTAGCTAAAGATGGCATGTTTTTGTTCTTATTTTATACTTGCTGATACATTGTTTTGAAAATAGATTTAATAGAAAAGCAAAACAATACACAAGTAAAGAAGCGGAAATAAAATAAGAGCAAAAACTGGCTACTTTTGCCCAACTATGATTTTTTTGTGTTTGCGCTTTTGTTTTTTCTTTGCCTTAAGAGCCATAATATTTCATTATTTTTCTATCCCCATAGCCATATGGTTTGTGTTTTGCGGGATGAGGTGTACTTTTCAATGACACCATTCATTTTATCATGTAATGCACTGGAAAGCAAGAAAAAAAATTCCAGGTGCATGGAAATTTCAAAAAAAAAAGTACAATTCCACAATTGTTTCTTTGGGTTTTTTATTTACCTTGTTCACTATATGGTACAACCGACCTGACAATATGAATCTCCAGGTCAATATGAGTACACAGATGAAAAGCATGTATATGTTTTTTTATTTAAGTGGTGACAAGAAATTTGGAAATTCATAAGAAAAAAATGTGCTTGTGTACCATTTCCATGACTCATATTGTTTTAATTTTTTTGTGATCTGGGGTTGTGTGATAGCTTATTTTTGCACCCAGAGCTGACATTTTTATTGATACTATTTTTGGGTAAATACAATGTATTGATTGCCTCTCATTGCATTTTAATGCAATGTTGCGACAGTCAAAAAAAGTTATTCTGTAATTTTGATTTTTTTCTATGATGCTGTTTACTGATCAGATTACTTTATTTTATATTTTGATAGACTATACCTTGGCTGGTTATCAAAAGCAGAGGTGACCTCAGGCCTTTTTTAAAATTGTTTATTTAAAAATAAATAACTTAAAAAAACAGAGTGAGGTCTCCCCCTATTTTTGATAACCAGCCAAAGTAAAGTAGACAGCTGAGGGTTGATATTATCAGGCTGGGAAGATCCATGGTTATTTGGCCATTCTCAGGTAAAAATAGTTGCCTGCAGCCACCGCAGAATTGGAGCGCCTATTAGTGTGTGGGGGTAATATTTTTGGGGGTTGATGTCAGATTTGAGTTGTCAGCTGACATCAAGCCCACAGGTTTGAAATTGACAGGCATCTCTCAGACACCCCCATTACTAACCCAGTAAGTGTAAAGTGGAAAAAAAACACATAGGAAAAATAGTGTAGTGTGCTGTTCTTTATACAAATAAACTATTTTGTTCCTAAAATCTAAATTAAAATTTGTGTTATTTTGATATTGAACCACTTCTTTGCAATCTCAATGTATACTTTGGGTCGTTGTCCTGCTGAAACACTATGTTGTCTTTTCATACCCATAGTACTCAAGTGTAGGAAGTAACTCCTCTTGTAAGATACTCATATATACCTCAGCATTGAGACCACCATCAATCTTGGTCAAGTATGCTGTGAAACAACTCTGTCATCTGACTTCTTCCATTGAACTTGACAATGCCTTCAATTTCTCTATCCATTAGCTCTTTTTTTCCCTTGATTCTTCCAGTTTCATTTGAATCTATCAAAGCCTAGTCTATTGATTTTCATCTCATAACACCAGATCACCTTCTATCAGTCATCTACTATCCACTGTTCAAATTTTCGTGCAAACTTCAGCCAAAACGTTTTATGACAATATTGAAGTCAAGTCTTCACATTATTTGGGCCACTATTCCAGATATGTGTAATGTGCGTCACACGGTGCTTGTTTGGATGGCTGTGATCTCACTATTATGAAGAACATGAGCCACCTCCACTGCCATGTTTATCTCGCCATAACTGATAGACCTTGTGATAAGCTGACTTGTTCACTGTAATATTTTGCCTTTACATCCACCTCTTGGTTTTGAACGGATAGACAGATTTCAATTCACATTCCTCCAACTGTCATGTCACTCTCATGATGTACTGTAGTTTGGCAATTTTCTTGGCCAAGAGACTTCTATCAATTTGCTGGATGATGCTGTTTCTCATTTCTTTGGAAATAGTCTTCATGGCTGTTCCTAGATTCGAACCAGAGACCTTTGACTTGGGAATCAACCTAATAACACATTGAGCTATTAGGGAATGTGAGAACAGGTTGTAATTTGTAGTATACAGGAAAAAAACAATTCTTCGAACACCAGGAGCAAAACAATAACAATACACTGGCTAGACAATAATCTGCATAACTAATTATATGCTAATTAGTTGCAAGTAACATTTATGTATGAGATAGCCAAGATGATTGTCTATAAAATGTAGGCAGTCATATGCTCAAAGCTGTAGTAGATGGTGAGATATGGAGCCTGAAATTCAAAAGTTCAAAACATTGTTACTCTTTTGCTTGTCAGTGTAAAACTACATTGGTAAGTATAGGAAATTAAAGTTGCCGTGAAACATCTAGACTCAATAAACAAATGTTTTCATCCATCATGGTTTACTTCATTCTCAGTGCGGATTTAACCTTTTCATTCCTGTTATACAGATTTCTTCATTTTGGGCCCATAGCAGCCAATTCAAATATTGTTCCAAGGTTGTGGATATACAACCCCAACTCGGTGAGCACACAATCCCAAGTACTCTGTCACCACCCTGGAAGACTGTATTGCACTTGTCTCTCTTTTGGTAATATTATATGCATTTAGCCTCTTTTCAGGTAGCAGGCAATTTTCATCTTTGGTCTTTCGGTTTTCTTCCCCTTCTCTTAAGAGTAATAACTTTTTTTATTCATTTGTCAATGTAGATAACTAGATATATGAGGGTTTGCGTTTTGCAGGATGAATTTTCAGTTTGAATTGCACCATTTTTACAATGTATTGGAAAATTGGGAATAAAATTTCAATTCCATTGAAATGTTGAAGAAAATAGAATTCTGCCATTGTTTTTAGGTTTAGTTGTTTAGCTTTTTAGTTTTACCAGTGCTCATTGTGCAGTAAAAATGACCTGACAAACTGATTCTTCAGGTCAGTTTGAATGGTAATCCCAAACTTGTATTTTTTTTATTTTTTTTTTTTAAATGGTGAAAAGAAATACACTCTTGTCTTTTGCATGACGAGAAAATATACTGATTGACATGATGTCCTAGTACATGGGATATTCTGTTTGTATTTATCATGTACTTTGACAGATTGAACTTTTATGAAAGCAGTGATACCAAGTACGTTTAATTTTTATCTTTAACTTGAGGAAAGCGGAATTAGTCTAATTGTTATGATTTATATATATATATATATATATAATATTATATATATATATATATATATATATATATATACATATATATATATGGGGGGGGGGTTTTATACTTTCTTTGTACTTTTTTCCCATGGCCAACTTAAACCTACAATTCTTTGATCACTTGTTCTACAGACTACCATATTGCACCACCAAGGACACCATCTGCAAGGAGTTTGTATGTTCTCCCCATGTTGGCGTGAGTTTCCTCCAGGTTCTCCGGTTTCCTCCCACACTCCAAAGACATACAGATAGGGACTCTAGATTGTGAGCCCAAATGGGGACAGTGTTGTCAATGTATGTAAAGTGCTGTGGAATTAATAGCACTATATAAATGAATAAATTATTATTATTATTATTATTATTAATTATTGCAGGAGGTAGTTAAACGTATGCTCTTCTATGAGGTGTATCTGTTGAATATGTAGTGGGCTCAACTCCTGAGCCCAATATATATATATCCACATCTGACATACCCAGTACATATACTGTGGATCTCATCAAGGGAAAGAAGTGAGCGTATTACCTTTGTTCAGATTTTCTAATTTAGATGCTAACTGCACCCTTATGTCACGGTTGTCTCCCTGTTTTTGGAGACTAGTGACAGCTTCCAGACTGCAGCCTCTCATCTGAGTTAGCTTTCCCAGTATATAGAGATATACCTTGTCGTCGGTTACCAGGCTCACATGCATTGACCAATACATAAAGTAAATATCTCTTTTTTTAAATATTCCTATAGCAGTAATGCAATACCAGAGTTCCCTTACTCATTGTTAGTATTTTAGCATGCAGCTGTATGTGTTTTGTAGTTAAGAGTAAAGGAAAAGGTGTCGTGAGAGGAATTACTCACAGATTATCTGAAGAGAAAACAACTGGAATTTAACAACCAGGACAAACCCCTAGCCGAGGAGCTGGAACTCCAACCACTTGGAAATATAGCCAGCAAAGAAGGCCAGTGCAGGGTGAGCATAAATAGCCCCACCCTAGTTACGATAGGACAGAACCAAATAGGGAAATGGAGACATCTGAAATAGAAGCATACTCAAGAAAAGACAAAAACAACATCAGCAGTTGGACAGAAACCAAAACAGAGTAAGAAACTGAGTACACAGCAAGAGGTCACTGGATCGATTCCCGAAACCAAGGCATCTCAGGGATTTTTTGTTCTATTCCTTTTTGGGAGTTTTCATTTCTATATGAATTTAGGGAAAATACATTCTATAACCTGTACACTGAATCATATACATGTGCTTTGTGAGGCTCCATATCAAAAGAACTTAAGTTTACTCCATCTCTAGTGTTGATGAAACCGTTACTGAATAGTAAATCTGCTTTTCTTTAAAGTTACTCCTTCTATAGTCTAGTACATCCACCCTGTGGGGGCAGAAGATAAAACTAACATCTAACAGCTCCAATTTCTATTAATGGAATTGTAGGTTTTTATTGCAATGTGCATAAAGCAATTGTAATATTCCTATTACAGCCCACGCAGTTTACATTATTTATCAACATTCTGAGTTCTGAAAATTCTATTGCATTTTTAAGGCTGTCTGTGGCTCTGTACAACAGAAGCTGAAGGTAACTGACCTTGGTCAATCCACAGTAAAGTAAATGGAAAAAAAATATTACTGTGGTTTAAAACAACAGATATAGAATCATACAATTTTACCGAAACTGGTCACATATGTAAAAAAGAGAAAAAAAAAAAGAATAATTCAATGAGTTTGAAAAAATAAAAAAAGGCAAAATAAACAGCTTCAGTAAACGGAATATGAGGAATTTCACACAATCTGTGTTACCTTTCTGTTGGCTGCAACCTTCTGCCAGATATCTTTTTTTTCATTCTTTTTAGGAAGCGCTTTGAGGGGAATATACCATGAGAACAATACACAGCTGCTGCTGTATAGAGATATCTAATTGTCAATATTGTGGAATTTCTGCAGCTTATTACTTGCATTCAGTCTAATTCTGGGCAAATTGCCAGTCACTTCAGGGACATTTAAGGGAACCACATTACACGTGGTATGGCAGCCCAGCTTTAAGATACCCGGCTGTTTTGCCTCTGGCCAGGGAATGTTTTTACCGATGCTCACGAAAAAAAAAAGGAGGGGGTAACAACAAATAAAAATAAAATTTTGTATTTTTTTCAAGTGGGCTGAATTTCAAGCCCAGATGTTGGTAATGAAAGATTCAATTTAAGGATTTAAATTACAAATAAATAAAGAATGAAACAGATGTGATTTTTAAGGAAGTTCAAATTATCCAGGAAGAAAAATATCTCCGTGCATGACAAAGTACTAGGGATTGTCTCGAGAGTCTGTCGGAAACAATCTGCTTTGTTAGATACACCCTAAGGACAGGCTTGGTATAGAACAGGGAGGACTGGTGGAGCTTGTCATTAAACAAAAATTGTGTTTAATAAAACTTTATAACCGTGATTAATCCTATGAGGCCCTAAAGGAGTTTGCAATTTCTGATAAACACATTTTCCTTGTTTGCAATGGTAATGATATTTTCAGGAGAAGGAAATCTGAAAGAAAATTACAAAGTTAACAAAAAAAAGTCGTTCTTACCATCACCTAAAAAAAAAAGAATAATGCTGATGGCTAAAATATCACAAAGCTCATCATTTCTGTAATACAGCTTTTTCAAATAGATTTCTTTATAATAATATGCAATTTTATCATTCTAATATTATACAGGATTCATTTAATAGTATCCATAGATAGATAATTTAAGGGCTTGACTCTTTTTGCAGAAAATAGTTCAGATGTGTCCCTAATATAGATAATATACATATACAGTATATGAATTATTAATATACTTGTGTTATCAAGGATCTTCAGATATTAGAGCCAGTGTGGAATCCCAACAACTGTACTACTGACGTGTTGAAATGACCAAAAAAAGTGCCAAACAGAGGGGTCAAATCAACAATATGAGTCAAAGTATAGTACACCCTGGTATGGTAATCAGAACAGCAAAAAATAAATCCATTTAAGGCTGTATGCAATACAATAATTTGTGATCACCAATAAAGAACCAAAGCAAGTAGCCAAAAATAAAATGTACATTTTATTTGAATAAATTATAATACAAGGTGCAAAAACAGTGATTGGAAAAAAGGCAGCACAACACAGCAGGGGGAGAGATAAGGAATGCATCCCCACAGAAGCTGTTACACAACAAAGCTCATATGACACCAGAAGATTGAATATATAAATCCCATGTGTGAGTCAATCTAAACCCAGAGACACCTTATATAGATAGTGTGCAGTTCATTAAGAATACAAAAGACAGTGTCAGTAAACAAACAAATAAATGCATACAATACCTAGAGGCTCTCCTCCTACTGGTGCTGGTGCCAAACCCTACGCGCGTTTCGGCTTTAGGGCTTTAGTTCTAATATAGATAAACATATATAAATTATTAATATACTTGTGTTATTTCATGAAACTGAAATGACACAGAAGGGGGGCGCAAATGGTGTATTATCCAGTGGTACCAGAAAGAATTTAATTAGGGGTATTAACCTGGCGCAATTGTGTTATAGACCACATGTTCAGGAAGGCTGCTGCAGAACCCAGGAAGATAGCATTGGAGAAAATGAAAGAAAAGAGTTAATCCGCTCTGCCAGAATAAGATGTACATTATTGATTTTCTCCTGAAGGAGTCATACAGCTCCGAAACGCGTCAAACAATAAAATCAGATGTCTTAATCCCCATTCAACGTCAGTGATCTTCTTCTGACAGTACAGATTAACCCTTTTCTTCCATCTCCTCCAACAATATACTTGTATTGTCAAGGATCTTCAGATATCAGAGCCAGTGCGGAGTCCCAACAACTCTACTACTGATGTATTCGACAGAGGAGAACATTTTCTTGTTAACACATAATCAGTGCTTTGTTTGATGGGTGCTGTCTAATTTGCTAATTTAAATAATGAAGACACTCTCCATTTTTGTCATGGAGTATGCATATACAGAGAATTGGGCTGGCTTAGTTACTGAAATGAGCCAGTCAGCCGGCCCCCTCCACATACAGCACTGAAGATGTGCTGGGACTGTAAATGCTCTTCTGTATGAAAACACAAGCCTGAAGGGAAGCTGCCTGGACACTATACAAAATAGTATCTGGAGATCAGACAACTTTGTTAATACAAGTTCTGTATACTTTTTCATGTGCAAATGTTTAACTCCATGCTGAAAATGGTAAAACTAGCTACAAATAAAAACTTTTGACGTTAGATCTGGGTGTCAGAAAATCCATTTGATCGAGTTCAAGAGCATTTAACACTACCATAGAAATAAAAAATCCCTTTTAAGCTGTGGAATCCCCCCAAAGTGGCCATCTCCATAAATGGACTAAAAAAGGACTAAGGAAAATTGCATTTATTGTGTGGGGTGCAGTAGAGTTAACCCCTTCAGCCCCCGGGCACTTTCCGTTTTTGTTTTTTTGCTCCTTTTATCCGAGAGCCGTAACTTTTTTATTATTCAGTCAATCTTGCCATATGAGGGCTTGTTTTTTGCGGGACGAGTTGTACTTTTAAATGAAACCATAGGTTTTACCATATAGTGTACTGGAAAACAGCAAAAAAATTCCAAGTGTGGAAAAACTGCAAAAAAAGTGTGATCGCACAATAGTTTTTGGGATGTTTTATTCACCGTGTTCAGTATATGGTAAAACTGATGTATCTATGTGATGCCTCAGGTCGGTGTGAGTTTGTAGACACCAAACATGTATAGGTTTACTTGTATCTAAGGGGTTAACTAAAAGTCACATATTTGTCCAATAAAAGTGGCGCACGTTTTGCGCCATTTTCCAAAACACGTAGCGTTCTCATTTTTCGGGATCTATGGCTCAGTGACGGCTTATTTTTTGCGTCTCGAGCTAACATTTTTAATGGTACCATTTTTGCGCAGATGCTATGTTTTGATCGCCTGTTATTACATTATGCGTAAAACATGCGGCGACCAAAAAACGTAATTTTGGCGTTTGGAATTTTTTTGCCACTACGCCGTTTACCAATCAGATTAATTGATTTTATATTTTGATAGATCGGGCATTTCTGAACGTGGCGATACCAAATATGTGTATATTTATTTATTTTTTAACCCTTTAATTTTCAATGGGGTGAAAGGGGGGTGATTTGAACTTTTAGGGTTTTTTTATTTTTTTTATTTTTTAAAACTTTTTTTTACTTTTTTTTATGTTACTAGTCCCTCTAGGGGGCTATAGTGATCAGCAATCCGATCGCTCTCATCTATCTGCTGATCACAGCTATACAGCTGTAAACAGCAGATTCAATCACTTCCTGTTTCCCTCTGCTCCGTGCCGAGGAAAAACGAAAGTGAAACTTCGTAGCTGCAGGCGTCATCACATGACCCTGTGCTACGATGGCAACCACCGAAAGTCACGTGATCACTCACGTGACTTCCGGTGGGGGCGGCGGTAAACATGGCCGCGCGCATATAGATCTCGCTGCCAGACTTTGGCATCGAGATTTTAGGGGGTTAAATGTTGCGAGGGGAAGCGATTCCACTCGCAACATGCAGGCACACATGTCAGCTGTTGAAAACAGCTGATATGTGTGCCGACCGCCGCTGCCTGCCCGAGGCAGGGGGCGGGGCTTAACAGGACACGATCCATGACGGATAGATGCGTCCAAGGTCGTGAAGGGGTTAAGGTATTATACCATTTAATATTATGTAAATATTGCCATTATAAGTATTCAAAACTGGGGATACATCAAATGATGTTCCCTAGGCGGCTACTAACTTCAAAATGCATCATGAGAAAAAGGAGAAGCAGAAGAATATGTCCCAAAAAGAAAAAAAGAAAAGTCAAAATAAATGTGAAAAATATATGCAGTTTTTATTAATAATTACAAGGTGTAGTAAGCATATAAATATATTTTTATATGCTTACTACACCTTGTGCTCTTCTTTTCTGCACCCATCCAATTTTTCTTAGTTTTTAACTAATTTTTTTCATGTTAATATTTTTGTAATTACTAATAAAAACTACATATATTTTTCACATTTATTTTGTCTTTTCTTTTCTCTTTTTAGTACATATTCTTCTGGTTCTCCTTTTTCTCATTATGTAATTTAGTTTGCACTCCAGGAAAAATTAACCGAGGTAGGTCACCATGAAGGAACAGCCATATCTATGTTATAGAATGTGTGAGTTTAGTGCAACAGCGGGGAATAAAATAAGAGAGATATTATCCAGAGCCAGAATAGTAAGGTCTTGGTACTCTAACATCCATATTGGTCTTTTGGATTGGGTGTTGAGACTGATCAACTCAACAGATGGAGTGGATTTATAGTCTGACTACTGGATTTCGTGTTATTATTGGGTGGTTAAGCGGCTTGTCCCAGACCTATACATGAGGAAAAATTGTGCTAGCATTCATACAAGCATTCAGATAGTTAAAGAGCCTAGAGCCAGGCCTGGAATCTTGGGGGGCAAGTATGGGAAACTTGCCTAATAGTAGATGGAGAAAAGTTGCACCTCAAGGAAACTTAGCAAAGAGACCAAGGGGCCAGTGAGTCCAGGGCCAACCCAATGTTTGTATAAAACATTGTATATATGATGGTCTAACTGCACCAGGAGAAATCCCAGGATCAAATTCTACATTTAATCCCATTTTAGGTTGCCCAGACACTCCTGTGATACTCCACAAGATCCTTCATGGGTTCAGCAATTAACGGAAAACATCTCCTGTAAGATTTCTGCCAGGAGAGGGAGACTGATAAAACTTATAGAAGGGAATCATGCCACCATCCAGCTAGAGCATGATACATACTCTAGCGAAAGACTCCACTGTGTCATGGTGGAAGAGGTTAACATATAGCCCCAAAGCTACCTCATTCTTTAATATATTTATTTCACCCTGTCATTGACCTCCTGGTCCTGATCATAATCATATATATTGGACTGTCTATGATTTTCAGAAGAAACAAAAGACTGGTTGCCCTACTGCCCAGAGTTTTGGCTGAGCATCATGAACTCAGCCGAAAATGGGGGTTAAGTAAACAAGACATATCCAGTCCTCTACCGTGGCTCCAACATATATTGTACACAAATATATGAAAATATTGTGTGTTTTGTAAATTTCTGGGTATACCGCTCCTATTGAAAATTCATAAGTGTGCATATAGACACTTTAGATTTAAGTGCAGCACTGCCTATACATGAACATACTCAGGAAACGAGATAACGAGTGTGCTCCTGAGTAGGTGGTCCTACAGTTATGTTCATGAGGTAATCCAATTGCTCATGGGTCAGTGATAAGGATCAGGAGAATATATGCTATTTTAGCTCAAGTCTTTATATGCACTAGAACCAAAGGTATTTTTGTAATTAGGTATATGTATCATCTTGTGTGAATGGGGAAAAAAGAGTAAAGCTCCCTAAGGATAGCTTCCCTCTTTTCATACAGTATTTTCCACTTCAACCCTAGTAATTGGTAATGTGCATATGGGATAGACTGAAGGTCGGTTAGTTAGAAGGTGTTTCTATCCTACAGCCAACTTAGATATGGTGACATCACACCCTACACTAGAACCTCTAACCTGATATGTAAAGACCTATACAGTTAGGTCCAGAAATATTTGGACAGTGACACAAGTTTTGTTATTTTAGCTGTTTACAAAAACATGTTCAGAAATACAATTATATATATAATATGGGCTGAAAGTGCACACTCCCAGCTGCAATATGAGAGTTTTCACAACCAAATCGGAGAAAGGGTTTAGGAATCATAGCTCTGTAATGCATAGCCTCCTCTTTTTCAAGGGACCAAAAGTAATTGGACAAGTGACTCTAAGGGCTGCAATTAACTCTGAAGGCGTCTCCCTCGTTAACCTGTAATCAATGAAGTAGTTAAAAGGTCTGGGGTTGATTACAGGTGTGTGGTTTTGCATTTGGAAGCTGTTGCTGTGACCAGACAACATGCGGTCTAAGGAACTCTCAATTGAGGTGAAGCAGAACATCCTGAGGTTGAAAAAAAAGAAAAAATCTATCAGAGAGATAGCAGACATGCTTGGAGTAGCAAAATCAACAGTCGGGTACATTCTGAGAAAAAAGGAATTGACTGGTGAGCTTGGGAACTCAAAAAGGCCTGGGCGTCCACGGATGACAACAGTGGTGGATGATCGCCGCATACTTTCTTTGGTGAAGAAGAACCCGTTCACAACATCAACTGAAGTCCAGAACACTCTCAGTGAAGTAGGTGTATCTGTCTCTAAGTCAACAGTAAAGAGAAGACTCCATGAAAGTAAATACAAAGGGTTCACATCTAGATGCAAACCATTCATCAATTCCAAAAATAGACAGGCCAGAGTTAAATTTGCTGAAAAACACCTCATGAAGCCAGCTCAGTTCTGGAAAAGTATTCTATGGACAGATGAGACCAAGATCAACCTGTACCAGAATGATGGGAAGAAAAAAGTTTGGAGAAGAAAGGGAATGGCACATGATCCAAGGCACACCACATCCTCTGTAAAACATGGTGGAGGCAACGTGATGGCATGGGCATGCATGGCTTTCAATGGCACTGGGTCACTTGTGTTTATTGATGACATAACAGCAGACAAGAGTAGCCGGATGAATTCTGAAGTGTACCGGGATATACTTTCAGACCAGATTCAGCCAAATGCCGCAAAGTTGATCGGACGGCGCTTCATAGTACAGATGGACAATGACCCCAAGCATACAGCCAAAGCTACCCAGGAGTTCATGAGTGCAAAAAAGTGGAACATTCTGCAATGGCCAAATCAATCACCAGATCTTAACCCAATTGAGCATGCATTTCACTTGCTCAAATCCAGACTTAAGACGGAAAGACCCACAAACAAGCAAGACCTGAAGGCTGCGGCTGTAAAGGCCTGGCAAAGCATTAAGAAGGAGGAAAACCAGCGTTTGGTGATGTCCATGGGTTCCAGACTTAAGGCAGTGATTGCCTCCAAAGGATTTGCAACAAAATATTGAAAATAAAAATATTTTGTTTGGGTTTGGTTTATTTGTCCAATTACTTTTGACCTCCTAAAATGTGGAGTGTTTGTAAAGAAATGTGTACAATTCCTACAATTTCTATCAGATATTTTTGTTCAAACCTTCAAATTAAACGTTACAATCTGCACTTGAATTCTGTTGTAGAGGTTTCATTTCAAATCCAATGTGGTGGCATGCAGAGCCCAACTCGCGAAAATTGTGTCACTGTCCAAATATTTCTGGACCTAACTGTATATCTATCCATAGATGAACCTCATCAAGAAGGGTGATCATCAATTAAGATTAGAAGTGTCTGATGAAAGTCATGCCTCTGCTGAAATAATGCCAATATCATACCCCAAAAATAATAAAGTGCTTAAATAAATTACCTGATAAGGCCCATCTACAGCTGATCTATGGATTGTTAAGCCATTCCAGACCACTTTGGGTAGCGTCAAATGATCAAATAGAAGTGGATTCCCGTGCTGTCGTTATTGAGGTGAGACTACAAAGGGTCTCTTAAGGTCTGACTGCTGTTGTCAGATTATCTGGGATGGCATGTGTGCACACGAGAAATAAATAACAGACTCTAGATCGGTTATGAGATTTCTTCCATGACGGACGCCAAAGTTATTCTGCTCATTTATTATTCACAAAACTTTTATAGTTCTAGGGAAGAAAAGGTTGTAGACAGAATATAGTCCAATCAAGTATCGCAGGTCGGGCTCAGGGCGTGTAGCAATTTGCATAGTCTCTATTGGATTGGCTGTTCCAAACTTTGGATATTCTTCCTTGTGCTCATCATCTTGGGTGTTGTCCAGGATGTAGGAGCCATCTTTAAGTTACATGTGCTTACATATTGTATTAAGGAAAATCACTGAATATATATATATATATATATATATATATATAGATATGTATATATGTATATATATATATATATATATATATATTAGTAAGAAACAAAAGCATTCATAATTATATTTGTTAGGCTACATCAACTAAACTACATATTTGGGTCTGTTAAATGGCTGAATTAAGTATTTCAGGTTACTCAATTCTTACCCTCAACAGTCCCCCCCTAAAGACTAATTTCTGCCATTTCCGAATGCTAAGGGTACTGTGTTCCCTTAGGAAGAGAGGGAGAAAAAAATCTGTTGGGAAAACTTGCCTGACTGAACATTGAGGCTTGGGCAGAGAGGGGAAGGGGTTTTCTTCACCAGTTTGAGACCAAGGACTCCTAGGCGAATCCTGACCGTTTGTAGTTGGACTTTCCCATGTCTCAAGGTTCTCTAAGTCCTTTCTTTCTCTCTTTCCCTTCTACCTGTTATGTCAGTGGTGGCCTGAGACTGTATAGGTCTTTTGAAAAGTATGAATATAAGCAAGATGCTCAGTGCGGCTCTGGTGGGTCGAACCTTCTGCAATGCGAGGTGTAAAGCTATGTTGCCCTGCCTTCAAGCTTCATCGAAGTTTCTGTGGTTGGGATCAGTTCATCTAGTCTTGACTCATGGCTCTTTCTTGCTTGTCCTTTAAGGATCAATCAGTCCCCTGACTGAAGACCATATGCTACCAGCTCTGATTTAAAATCTGGAATTGGAAAATACACCTATTTATCATGGCGAAAATGGCTGAATTAAGTATTTCAGGTTACTCAATTCTTACCCTAAACATCGTAAGAAGATGGGTAGGCAGATATTTTAAGATTGGCAACAACACGGCAGACAGCAAAGAGATTTATTCATGAACCAAGATTGATCATAATCCAAAAATAAGGTTTTCCACTTTACCCATATACTTCTGCTTGTTTGGGAGAGAGGAGTTTCCCGAACACATGGACATGCCCTCGTTACATCACAGTTTTCAGCCAATGATAGGGGAAAATTAATCCTAGCAAAAGTCCCCGTTTCTGAAGTAGACTCTTTTTATATCCATCAACAAGATTCTTACACCTCTGAACTGGAATTTTGGACCACTGTTTAGCAAACTGTTCCAGGTCTCTCATATTTGGAGGGTGTCTTCTCCCAACAGCAATTGTAAAATCTTTCTACAGGTGTTCAATGGGATTTTAATTTGGCCACTTCAAAACTCTCCATCGGTTTGTTTCCATCCATTTCTGGGGGTTTCTTGAAGTATGTATGATGTTGTTGTCCTGCTGGAAGACCAATGACCAAGGATGCAAACCAAGCTTTCTGATACTGGGCACAACATTGCAATCCAAAATCCTTTGGTAATCTTCAGATTTCATGATGCCTTGAACACAGTCAGGGCACCCAGTGACAGAGGCATTGGAAATCCAAATAAATCTAAACCTCCACCACATTTGACTGTAGGTATTATGTTATTTTATTTGTAGGCCTCATTCCATGTTTAGGAAACAGTAAAATGATGTGCTTTACCAAAAAACTCTATCTTAGTCTCATCTCTCCACAAGAAGCTTTCCCAGAAGGATTTTGACTTAGTCATATACATTTTAGTAAACTGTAGTCCAGATATTTATGTATTTGTGTCAGCAGTAGAGCTCTCTTGGTTCTCTTGCCATAGCATTTCATTAAAATGTCAACAGATATATTGTGGTGATACTGATTCACCTTGAGTCTGCAGGCCAGCTTGATTTTTCTTTGGAACTTGATTGGGGCTGATTATCCACCATCCGGACTATCCTGCTTTGCAAACCTTTATCAATTTTTCTCTGCCGTCAATGTCCAAGGGGAGTAGCAACAATGCCATGGGTTGTAAACGTCTTGATTATGTTGCGCACTATGGACAAATGAAGATCAAGATATCTGGAAATGGACTTGTAACCTTGAGATTGTTAATATTTTTCAACAATTTTGGTTCTTGAGCCCTCAGACAGTTCTCTTCTCTTTCTGTTCTCCCTGCCTAGTGTGGGACACACAGACACACAATGCAAAGATTGAGTTAACTTCTTTTTTTACCTGGTTTCAGGTGTGATTTTTATATTGCCCATACCTACTTTAACATGTGAGTTTGAATGGGTATCATGCTTGAAATGCAGTTGTTTACCCAAAATTTTGGGAATGCACATTATCTGGGTTTAGTGTGAAATGAAGTCCAATTTGCCTTATTTATCTCGGTTTTTGGTGTTGTTCCAATACACACAAAGAATGTATAACAAAATATGTGTAATTGCAATCATTTTCTAGAAGAAATACTATGTTTTCTGGAACAATTTCAAGGGTGCTATTATGTCACACAGAGCTTTGCACAAACTTCACTGGCTGTCATGGAGGCAAATTCTTACACTCTGTCCAATGGTTTCTCTGGTGTCTGGGATCAACACAGGCAGACTGGGGCGTGAACCGGCTGTGTGTTGATTCATAGGCAGGCTAACAAGAGTTAAACTCTGCTAGTCTGCATGCTCCGTTGATCACATGTGGGGAGACCTATCATATCTGCTCCACTCCTATTTATACTATATGAATCTTTCTACCTATGCCAGCTATAGGTTATTCTGTTTTGGTCTGTGAGATGTGGTGTCCCAGACTCTCTCTGGCGAAAGTTGCGCTTAGTGGGGCTTTTTGCTTGGTGTAGTTGTGGAGTGTACCCCTGTTGTTGTAGACTTCCTTCCTGCTCTTGTTTTCCTCCTGAATATCTTATTGTCTTATCGTGTATGTGTGTGCACGTGTGTGTGTGTGTCTGTGTCTGTGTCTGTGTGTGTGTGTGTGTGTGTGTGTGTGCTTTGTGACAGAGTTTTAGTTTTCCCTTGTCTGTCTTTTTCTGTGGTTTCAACACACGTCTGTCAAATCACTCACTGGGGGAGGGGAAGCGGGAATTAGATCAGGGCTGGTCAAGTGCAGGGCCAGGAAGGAGACTCAGGCCATGTTACCATTAGGAGTATCCCTGAGAATAGGGATAGCATAGGGCCCCCTAGCTTGAGGGACAGCTTAGGAGCCCCAGTATCTCTCAATCCCAAAGTCATTGTGACATAACATTTTCGACCATAATTGCATTTTTTATACCGCACCACCATATTATTTGTAAAACAAAAACAAAAAAACATGTAAAATCGTGTTATTAGTTAGATAATATTTATAATAGAAAGTAAGATATCAATGAATTGTTTGTAATTAATTTCTCAGGGAAAAAATATCTCCAAGAAATTCCACGAGTATTACTGAAAAATATAGAACTCAGTATAGACAACATATATTTAAAGGTAAAAGTCACAAACTATGCTACTTACTTGTGTAAGACTACATTTAAATAATACAGCCAGGAGAGAATTAAATTCTAACTATTATTATTATTATTTAATGGCCTTCAGCTCAATCTCGAGCCAAGGCGACTTGATGGATGAACACTCTGTAGGAGGATCAATCTTGTGCAAGCCTAGATAGGTCCACCAGGGTCTTCTCCATAGTAATCTTGATAGTATCACGCTATCAGGTTGCTAGTCTTCTTCTTTGCCTTGCTCGTTCTATTCTTCTGACCATGTTGTCCTTCTACAGTGATTGCTCTCTTCATATGATATGTCCAAAGTAGGCAAGTGATTGCTTGATGATACTTGCTTTGAGTAACGTGTCTGGCTTGATTTGTTCCAAAATTGATTTGTTTGTTCTTCTTGCCATCCATGATAGTCATCATAAAATAGCAACAATGCCTGAGTAGGATCAATAAAACAAATAAAGGAAACGTCATATATATAACAGCCTTGAGGAGGTCAAATGGTTATTCAGAGTATATCCATAGGCAACAAAAGCAATATTAATGTATCGGTGGAAAAAACAAAAACAGTGCTCAAGTAGAACAAATGATTGGATCTCACTCAAAAGAAAAGTTACTTCACAGTTTAAGGACTGTGGAGTCAGTATGATCAATATGCATCAATATGCCTACTAACTACCCCTGTCATGTGATAGCTTCCACCCTTAAAAGGGTAGTACCCAATTGATGGTCTACCACTACTTTGAAAAGAAGCCTTAATCTCTCCCTATGCAATGTATCCTTTGTCCCGAGGAACATTAGGGGAATGTACTTATGGGAGGCTCAGAAAAGCGGATCTATAGTAACAGATTAGTGGCTTGTTAGGCATGAAGAGTTCTGCATTACCTAAGTCAAATGGAGGTAGGAGGCCGCTAATGGCTACATTCACACATCTGTGTGAGTTTTACTGTCTAAGGAAAATGTACCCATTGTTAAGTTTTTTACCTCTTCTGTTTTTTCTTTACTGAAGTTGTGTGCTTGCATCTAATCCAATAAATAGACCCATGGAAGGTCCTATGTTTTTATTCAAATTTATTTAAAAGCAACAAATCTATGAGACATTGACAAAAAACAGAAGCATTACGAATTACATCCAAGTTTGATGGATCCTCTTTGACTTGAATGGCTGTCTAATCTGCGAACACAGTACCTGTTCTGAGTCTCACAGATCTCACATTTATGCCCGCTTTACACGCTTCAATAGATCTTTCAATCCGTCGTCAGGGTCAAGTTGTAAGTGACGCACATCCGGCATCGTTCGTGACGTATTTGCGTGTGACACCTAGCTGCGTGGAGCTGACAGGAGCGGCGATGTATTCTGCAGCTCCGGTCACCTTCATGCAGCAGAGCTGGAAGTGACGCTGGACCATCCTGGATTACGCCGGACATGGAGGGCTTTTTCGGGCTTATTAAAGTGGTGAACGAGGGTATTTGTTAGTGTTTTTTTATTTCTAATAAAGGATTTTTTCAGGTGTGTGTGTTTATTTTCTGTAACTTACAGATTAATCATGGAAGGTATCTCGGGGAGACACCTGAAATGATTAATCTAGGAGTTATTGGCAGCTATGGTGCCAAAGCACCAGGGCAAATCGGGAAGAGCCGGGTACAGTCCCAGAACTGTCGCATCTAATGTATGCGGCAATTCTGGGCGGCTGCTGGCTGATATTGTTAGGCTGGGGGGCTCCCCATAACGTTGAGCTCCCCATCCTGAGAATACCAGCCTTCAGCTGTATGGCTTTATCTGGCTGGTTTTAAAATTGGGGGGGGACCGCACGCCGTTTTTTTTAATTATTTAATTATTTATTTCACTGCACAGTATAGGCACGCCCACCGGCTGCTGTGATTGGGTGCAGTGAGACACCTGTCACTCAGCATGGTGGCGTGTCTCACTGCAACCAGTCATAGGCTCCGGTGAGCGGGGAAAGCAGGGAATACGAGCTTTTTTAATGAGCGGCCGGCTTTTTCAAAATAGTAAAAGCCGCCGGAGCAGTGTGAATGCCGTGCAGCGCCGCGCCGGTGATCGGGGATCGGTAAGCATATGAGAGAGGGCTGCTCAATTCAGTTACTCAGGAGTTTAGCGGTCACCGTTGAGTCCTTCACGGGTGACTGCTAATCAGGACGCGATACAGACAGAGCCGCAGCATGACAATGAAGTCGGGTGAAGTTAACCCGAGTTCATTCTGATCGTGCGGCTCTTTCTCTGTCTGCTGTCATCTGCCATTCATCTCTGCTACATGGCTGTCTGTGTATGCTGTTAGCGGCCATGTAGCAGAGCTGAATGGCAGATGACATAGTAAAAATGGATGCCCTACGCATTACACACGCTTGGCAAGTCAATAAATAAAAAAAAAAAAGAAGGGTGCCCAATGCATACGTCACAGAACACACGATCTAAAGGATCGCACACAAAATTGATCAATTTAACATAGACTACTAACGCACGTGTGACAGCAAGTGAACGACCTACGTGCGATCTCATTAAATCGCATATGCGACCTGGGCGTGTCACATCGCATACGAGATCACACACCTAATTGTAAGGTATAAAGCTGGCTTTAGATCTGTGATATTAACAGATGTGTGACTGGATCATTTCAACTTTGTGTTCATGTGCTGTCAATAAAAAATTGGACAGTACACTGACATTTCCCATGGATGTGTGAATGTAGCCTTAGGGATGAAGTCAAAGCTTCCCAGTCACTTGAAGTATGACAAATTTTCAGAATGTTATACCCCCCCCATTTCATTGTAGATCAATTGTAGTGAATTATCCCAAGTGAGACGTGATGTTGTTACATAGTATAATTTCTTGCAAAACAGGCAGTAACGGGGGTGCGGCTTACTAAAACCACACCTAAAGATGGCTATTTTCGTAGTGTTCTCAGTTGTTCCTGGGGACTGTACTTAAATTTACAAATTTTGGTGTTATGTGTTGGCAAATACTCTGATGCTCTAAAAGAAGCCAACATTTTGGTAAAATCCTGGGTCTAGTCAAAATTCTAAATTAATATTCATATAATTATATAACTTAAAACTTGATTATTTTCTTATTTGGTTTAAAAGAAGCAAAGAAGCCCCAGCTCTGGTGGCATGGCTGAATGGTCAGAATACTGGGTGTCGCAGTTTTAAGATAGTGGGCAACTTCCTGAAACATACCATGAACTTAAATAGTTAAAGCTTTAGTGGTAGGACATTTAGGCCATTTTCACACATTGCAGTCCCATTAATTTTTTTGCTTAATTTTCCAGAAAATAAGAAAAACTTACCCATTTTACCTAAAACCAGAGCAATTTCTATATCTGCAAAACTGGACAAAGATGTACCAATTATTGTTCACGATCCAAATGATCATTAAAAATAATTGTTATATCAAAGCTAATAAAAATCAGTTCTCTATGAAAAAGTTTCAAGTGCTCCCTCACACAAGAACACATTATAGTTATAGAAACATAACATACACTGCTATTTTTACTTATGTCAAAAGAGATGTTAAATCACTTTCATCTCCATTAATTTAAATGCTTGTATCTGTGTTGCAGCTGCAAGCTATAGGTCAGGCCAACAATATTTTTCTTGGAGAGTTTTTTTATAGTGTATGTCAGTTTTAACACTTTTCTATGTATTACACTAATTAGGAACAATCTCACGAAGCGTACGTCTGTTCTTGTGTTTTGATTATGGTATTATAATAAATGCAGTTTTTATCCTGTAATGTTCTCACAACACAACTAAATGATCAGGAATAATGACCTAGTCAATTGTGGTATTCACTACAATGTGCAATAGAAAAAGGTGGTCAACTGGCTTCTGTATATGGATACAGTTATTATTCCTAATTGTACAGTTTGAAAAAATAATCTCCATCTACCTGCAGAATGTACAGATAAGTAAACTGAAGAACAAAACACAAGCACAAAAACATAAGGGTCTAAAAGTGTAGTTAGCCATACATTACACATTAAACATACATTTCATGACGTAACAGGGGCAAACTCCAAAAATATAAACTATAAAAATGATTGTTATTCATAGCAACCAATATTAAAAATATAAGCCCTGATTCATCCTTTGAAGTTTTCTTTAAGTCGTTTTCCTTTTTTTCTCTTCTTGTATTAATTGTTGTCTTTTGCGCTAAATTCATCAAAATGGTGCATGCAAATCAGACGTTTGGCAGAAAGTAAAAAAAATTGGCTTCTTTTGGCTTGAACTGCTTTTGCAAATTTTGGTGCCAAAGTCATAACAATTACAAACATGGTCAATTTTTTTTGTACCCCTCGATTAATGAAAGGAAAACCCACAAATGGTCACAGAAATAACTTGAATCTGAAAAAGTTTCAATAAATAATAAATCTATGAAAATGAACAAATGAAAGTCAGACATTGCTTTTCAACCATGCGTACACAGAATTTAAAAAAAAATAAAACTCATAAAATAGCCCTGGACAGAAATGATGGTATCCCTGAAAAGAATGTGACAAAAGGGGCATGTTAAATCAAGGTGTGTCCACTAATTTGCATCACAGGTGTCTACAATCTTGTAATCAGTCAGTGGACCTGTATATAGGGCTACAAATATTTACTGTGCTGTTTGGTAACATGGTGTGTACCACACGCAACATGGACCAGAGGAACTGAAGGGAAGAGTTGTCTCAGGAGATTAGAAAGAAAATTATAGACAAGCATATTAAAGATAAAGGTTATAAGACCATCTCCAAGCAGCTTGATGTTCCTGTGACTACAGTTGCACCTATTATTCAGAAATGTAAGATGCATGGGACTGCAACAAACCTCCCTGGATGTGGCCGCAAGAGGAAAATTGATGACAAATCAAAGAGACGGATAATACAAATGGTAAAAGAAGACCCAAAAAAACTTCTAAAGAGATTAAAGGTGAACTTCAAGCTCAAGGAACATCAGTGTCAAATCGCACCATCTGTCGTTGTTTCAGCCAAAATGGACTTCAAGGGAGACCACCAAGGAGGACACCATTCTTGAAACAAAATTCATAAAAAAGCCAGACTGGAATTTGCCAAACTACATGTTAACAAGACACAAAGCTTCTGGGAGAATGTCCTATGGACAGGTGAGACAAAATTGGAACATTTTGGTAAGGCACATCAGCTCTATGTTCACAGATGGAAAAATGAAGCTATCAAGAAAAGAACACTGTCCCTACTGTGAAACATGGAGGAGGCTCTGTTATGTTCTGGGGCTGGTTGGCTGCATCTGGCACAGGGTGTTTTGAATCTGTGCAGGGTAAAATGAAATCTCAAGACTATCAAGGGATTCTAGAGAGAAATGTGCAGTCCAGTGTCAGAAAGCCTGGTCTTATTTGCAGGTTATGGGTCTTGCAACAGGATAATGACTCAAAACACACAGATAAAAACACCCAAGAATGGCTAAGAGGAAAACATTGGACTATTCTGAATTGGCCTTCTATGAGACTTGACCTAAATCCTATTGAGCATCTTTGGAAAGATTAATAGCTACAGGAATCATTTCAAACTTTTGATTACCTGAAAAGTTTGTGCAACAAAATATTAAGTCAAGGAGGGTACCATCATTTCTGTCCAGGCCTGTTTCATGAGTTTTATTTTTTAAAAAATACTGTGGAAGCAATGTCTGAATTTAATTTGTTCATTTTCATAGAATTTTTATTTATTATTACTTTTGTCAGATTAAAGTTATTTCTGTGACCATTGTGGGTTTTTCTTTGCGCAAAATTTTGCGAGTTTTTAAAAAGTCACAATTGATGAATCAAGAGAAAACATTTGGAATCACTGAACTGGAGCCACAAAGCTGTAAACAAAAAAACTCTATGCGAGCTCATGTAAAATGGACATAACAATAATAGAATAATGAATTGGGCAAAAACTTAAAAAGGGCACAAAACACACAAAAGTGATAAAAAAACAGGAATAAAGGAAATGATGAAGCCAATGGATTTGTGTGAAACATAACATGAGAAACTCGTACCTAATTAAAATGAGAGTCATAATGAATGATAAGATGGCATCAACAAAGGCCAAAGTAGGAATATGAGAATGGCAATTACAAAAAATATAATAAAATAGTAGCATAATTGAGCATTAGAAATAAATATTGTTGGAGCAGTTCTAACTCTACTTATACGTTTCTGGGATTCATTCTATAGTACCAGTGAAAATTAAAGACATACACAAGCATGTGATTTCCAAAGCTCTCAAAATCAATCATTTTTCCCTCTTCACACATTAGTTTTGCCTTTGTCTGGACAAAGGACCTCACCCAATATGAACTCCTCTACACTATATGCTAGCTTGATATCTTATACATAAATGTCCTTTTTAACATGGTATAAATCATATGCTAACATTAGATATTTCCTGTTACAATCCTTACAAGATATAGATTCACTCACATTATGAAAAGAATAGCGATATACACGCTGGAGCATCCCAGCCAGTGGTGCTCCGATAGAAACAAATTGCGTACAAAAATGCAAGTGACGTCACAGGCACAGGTGGGGTGCTACAGTGTATATCGCATCCACTATCATCTGCTGAAGGCAGCACAACTAACAACAAGCCACTAAAGAAGCCAGTACAGATACCTCCTCACTTACAGCCTCTGATTCCAGGTATTCGTGTAGGTTCACTTTAGGCCTGAAACACACATCCGTTAAAAACACGCACGTGCCGCGAGACACGTATTTTCCCTGCGTGTTGCATGAGGTAAGTACGTGTCTCGTGTACATGCGGTCCACGTGTGTTCTCCGTTTGCTATCCACGATAGCATATGGAGAACAGTTAATTTACATGCTCACGTGGTCCGCGCTGCTGTCCAGGGTCCTGATCTTCAGCTCCAGCGCTGCCCACTCCCCGCTGACGCTGCTTCCGGCCGAGCGGAGGGGCGGAGATCAGCACCCGTGACAGCACGCCCACCTCCTTTACACGCTCATAATGAGTGGCGGCCGGCAGGAACAGTTTGCAGCGAAAGAATCTGCGGGGCTGGTGGAGGTGAGTATTTGTTTTTTTTATTTTAAAATTAATGACACGTGTTCTCCGGTGCGTGTCACATGCAACCGCATCCACACTACATCCGTGTGGTACGGGTGCGGGCCGTGTGACACCCGTGCTGCCGGAGAATACGTGGACATGTCAGCGTGCAAAAATCACGGACGCACGTAAGTACGGAACGGACACACGTTCCATTCCAAAATACTTACGTGTGTCCATACAATAGTGGAAACATAGGTCCAAGTGTCTCCGTGCCGCCGGTATGTGAAAAAACTGCCAAACACGTACCGGTGGCACGGATGTGTGTCGGAGGCTTTAAAGTGTATCCTGACTTGCTGTATGTTTATTTAACCTCAGCGTGTCCGTAATTGGATTTTCTAGGTGGGATCAGCGCTATCTCATTGTTCTTACAGTGACTGGCATCCCAGAATGTGCCACATATTTACATTATTTCGTCAGTACAAGCTACATTTTTACACTATTCTGATAGTTTTTAGGGGTTGTGCATATGCAGGACTTCATTTAGAATACTGCTGGATGCGCGGTGATCAAAAATTTATTTCAAGGCCATGTGCACAGGTTATGTTCAGTAACTTGCAGAAATTAATGCATGCTCTGACAGAATTTGTCATTGTCAATTTGGTTTTGACCACATAAACGCAGGAAATACGCAAGCATTTTTGCCGCGTTTTTGCCGCGTTTTGACTGAGTTTTACATGCATTTTCAGTGCTTAAATTGAGATGTTTTTTCAATACAAATACACAACTAAATAAAGTTTGAACATTCAAACAGTGGGAAAACATTGAAAAAAAATTATAATAATAACCTTTAAATCTTACACTATAATGATAATTTACCAAAAAAGATTAATGAAATTTAATAATTATGTTCAAAATAAAGTAAAATTATTTTTTAACTCATTTTTTAAAGTCGGAATGGATGTGAGGGCAAATGGAAACCTCTTGACCTCACTATAATGCCAAAAACGCATGATTTGATTTTGACAAAAAAGCATGCATTTAGCATCAAAAAAGCATGTAAAACGCTAGAAAAAATTTTTAGGATGCATTTTGATAATTCTGATTGACTTTAATGTTACTAAAACGCTGCCAAAACGCACAAAACAATTAACATGTTGCTTCTTCAAACACAAAGATTTTGGCAAATTCTTGTCACAAAAAAACACAGCGTTTTTGGACGCATAGTGCGCACACAATATGCCTATTTCCTACAGACTTTGCTTGGAAATCAAAACGCATGCATTTTTGCATTAAAACGCTGCAGATCAAAACGCTGTGGAAACGCATGAAAAAATGCAACGTGCGCACATAGCCTAAGTGCTTTTATTTTTTGGAAGTCTAAAGGCTGCTTTACACGCAGCGACATCGCTAGCAATGTCGCTGGTGAAGGCACCCGTCCCCGTCGGTTGTGTGTGACGCCCTGGCAAAACCAGGTAGTCACACAGTTTAGGCTTCTGCATAACACCGCTCCCACACAGGGTTAAATCAGCCTACCTGAAACCCTGGTCACCCCCTCAGGGAAGGACAGGCACACCAGTGGGCGGGACCAGGTGGAAAGGAAACGCCCACGTAGGGGTCTGGAGAGCCCGGAGCAGGAAAACAGTCAGATAAGCTCAGATAAGCTCAGATGAGTTTGGAGTGGAGAGGAGTGAAGTGAAGCTAACAGGTGTCAGGGTCGGAGCTCTGACACAAAGGCTAGGTGGCAGACGGTGGTCACCGCCAGCAGGAGACGGGAAAACAGCTCAGCAGATCCGAGGTGGACCGGGGCAGGGTTGTAGCCCGCCGGTACCGACACCAGAGAACCGACCCAGAAACCGTGCACACCAGGGGGTACTCGGACCTTAAGCCAGGACCGACACCGACGGTCTAGTTAATTAACCGTTGGAGGGTAGGATTCCAGGTCCTGTCCCAACCTAAGTCCCGAAAAGTAGACAACCACCCACAGAGAGAGAGAGTGCATCCACCAGGGCCCGGTAGATCCCATGGGTCAGTGTCTGATGGGCACGGCTCCCAACCAGAGGACCGGGAGCGGATTCCTACATTACACACCGGGAAGTCAACACAACCAAACACAAAGTGCAGAGGAAAGGGGAAGTGACCATCAATCCGGGTGTGGGACCAGATACACCCGTCTGTGGCAGCTGGCCACCATCACCTTGGTTTACCAAAGGCTTGTGTGATTGATTCAACAGTGAGTAACTTTCCCGGCCTGACCGGGTGCGCCGGCCCCTGCCGTTATCATCCCCTGCACAGAGACATTGGGCCCCGGGGCATCCATCCGTGCCCACGAAGGGTTTAACATCCAGCTGCCAGCCCATCACCCCTGGGAGCCCCACGCAGCAGGGGTGGTGCTACATCTCACCACACACCATGGGTGGCATCACAGACAGTTTTCAACAACCCCCGTACAAATACGTCCCCCCTTTTATTCGGAGTGTCCGCGTGACCCCCGGGTCCGGTAGAGTCCCTCGAGCCATACCGCAGATCCATATCCAAGAGAGAGGGGAGCCAGCACGATCTGAAAATGGCATGCATCATATAAAAAGGGCAAATTCACAGATTTATTCCAACTGTACTGTAATATAAATGAGATTTTTAGCAAATAATTGATCAATTCTTTGAGCCACCCCTGCCAACGTCACGGTAAATCTCAATAGGGGGGTCCTACTCTATATTCTGTGCTGCTGGCACGGGGGCGGCACACCCGGAAACTTGGCGTCACAAACAGGATTCCTACCCATTCACCTGTTTGGTGAAAGTGCACCTTGTTTTGGACAGTCAGCGGTGCTCCGCTGTATAGTTTTTGAAAATCGCCATTTTAGCCGCTATTTTTAGGCGCCAAAATGGACAGCCCAGCATCATCTTCCCCGAGAAAGGGCGCGATGTTGAAGCCCCGCCCCCTGGGAACAAGGCCGGCAGGTAAACCCTGAGGCCGAAAACGAAACTAACAAGCCACGTTTAGAGACTGCTCCCGAAAAACCAAGGGGGAGCAGCAGGAAGATGTCCGCGCCCAATAATGATGGTGGGGCAGCGCCCGACGCTGTAGTGGCGGCGCCCGCAAATGAAGCGGTTGGCGAAGAAGCCGCGGCTCCTGCTCCAGGAGCGACGAGGCCTGTGGTTTTGGCAGTCACCCAAGTTATGCCAATCACCTTACCTTACGTGTCCGGCGCTGCCTGGTTGCCGCAGTATGATGGGCGACCTGGTGCCCTTCAGGTATTCAAGAAGAAAATATGCACTGTTCTTGATATGTACGCCATGACCGGCAAGCAGAGCGCATTGGTGGTGCTGGGGCAGCTGACCGACGTTGCTGAGCAGGAGGTAGAGACTTGGGCCGACACTGACAGGGCCTCAGTAACCGCCATTTTTGACAAATTGCAAGTCGCCTTCAAAACCCGCACGAAAGCAGAGTTGCGGATGCAGTTTTATCATTGCCGACAGCGTCCTCAGGACAGCATCCGAGACTACGCCTTGAGGCTGCAGACTGCTTTGCGTACACTGAGACAGACGGACTCTATCACCGAAATTGAGAGCAATAAGATGCTAGTGCAGCAGTTTTTGCAGGGGCTGGGATCCGCTGAAGACCGCAAACAGCTGCGGCTGTGGGCCCTGGAGCATCCGGACTTGGACTTTGCGGTCCTAAAGGACCGGGCTATTAAGGCCTTACAAGTATCTGAAACTGGTGCCCCCGAACCGCCACCATGGCCGGCTGACACTGCTCCTGTCTCAATGGCGCCCCCCTTATTAGCCCTACCGGCACTTCCAGTCATGTCTGAGGCTCCTGAGGACCTATCATCACAAGTGCAGCGCCTGAGCCAGGACGTAGCCAGGATCCTTGCAACCCTCCAGCTACCGCCGAAGGCCAACCCAGCCGAGAAGATCCAGCTCGCCGACAGCCCCGAGGACGTCCCCTGGATACAAAGGAGAAGGAACAGCAACAACAACAACCGGTATGGACAGCCCGTTTGCTACAAGTGCAACAAGACTGGACACTATTCCCGCCGGTGTCCTTTAAACGAGCAACCCCTGGGGCCCAGGGCTAATCCTCAGGAATAGATTCTCAAGGCCCAGCTGACTGGCGTGATCGGTATGTCTGAAGTCGCCCTATCATCTCCCTTGCAGAAGACAATATCCCGATGTCCACCCTTCTAGACACCGGCTCGCAGAAACCACTATGCCTTATGTACTATACAAACGTTACTGGTCTGATAGTGAACTCACCCCACCTGATGCCAGCTTGACCATTATAGCGGCTAACAGACTCCCTCTGACCCAAGTCGGGTTTAAGGAAGTATCTTTAAAGGTGGGGCGAGTGGAGCTGAAGCAGCAAGGACTCATTGTGGTGCAGAATGACCCTAGTGATCGCAAGTCAAAAATGGTCCTACGGACAAATGTAATTGAAAACTGCATGGGAGAGGTACTGCATTTGCTACAGCAACTGTCTGTCACGGTAGGAATGGGCCGGCAGAGGGCTCTGCAACGAGAAATTCGGGCCCTCCTGCAGCGGCAACAGGTGAACATGTCAGGTGGAGAGTTTGGCAGTGTGCGGGTGATTGATGCAGTGCCTCTAGTCATGCCTCCACAGAGTGAAATGATGATCTGGTGCAGGGCAGCAGTAGGTCCTAGAGGACAGGATTATCCGGCAGTGGTGGAGCCTCTGCCTTCGGAGCACTGGCCCACAGTAATGGCAGCCAGAGGGGTGATTGATGTCCGGAAGGGGAGAGTGCCCGTGAGAGTGATGAATTGCGGAGATGAAGAGGTTAGGCTAACCCGCTACGCCACCATTGCTAAGCTCTTTACAGTAGACACTGATGCTATCCAGGTGGCAACCTCCATGGTCACCACATCACAGTCAGACAGTGACAGTCCACCGAAGCAGTTAGAGGAGTGGTGTCAAGAGTTACACGTAGGCACTGACTCCACGCCCACACATCACAAGGGAGGGGTGTACAGGGTAGTGCAGGAGTACGAGCAGGTATTCAGCAATCACCCGCTAGATTTTGGAAGAATTAAGGGGGTCCAACACCACCTCCCTACCGGTACACAGCCACCCATCAAAGAAAGGTATAGACCGATTCCACCTGCACATTACCAGCGTGCCAAAGACATGTTGAGGAACATGAAGGAAGCAGGGGTCATCCCTGATAGCTGTAGTCCCTGGGCAGCTCCGTTGGTTCTGGTGAACAAGGACGGCACCATGAGGATATGGGTGGATTACCAGAATATTAACCAAATAGCGCACAAGGACACCTATCCCCTCCCTCGTATTGAAGAATCGTTGGCTGCACTAAAAACAGCAAACTATTTCTCTACGCTTGACCCTACCAGTGGCTATTGGTAGGTGTCAGTCGCGGAAGAGGACCGGGAGAAAACTGCTTTCACCACCCCGATGGGTCTCTGCGAGTTCAACAGCATGCCTTTTGGGCTGTGTAATGCCCCAGGAACCTTCCAACGGCTAATGGAGAGCTGTTTGGGATACCGCAATTTTGAAACCGTCCTGCTATATTTGGATGACGTCATTGTCTATTCCAAGACATACGAGGCACATTTGGAGCACCTTGCCGAGGTGTTCGAAGCTCTCTCCAGGTACGGGATGACACTGAAGCCCTCCAAGTGCCATTTGCTGAAGCCTAAAGTACTGTATCTCGGGCATGTGGTGAGTGACGAAGATGTGGCACCGGATCCGGAGAAAATTGCAGCCATCCAGGGCTGACCAAGGCCCACCACAATAATGGAGGTGAGACAGTTCCTGGGCCTGGTGGACTATTACCGTTGCTTCATCAAGGGCTACACCAAGATGGCCGACCCTATGCAAGACCTGATGGTGGGACAAACCAAAACTGGCAAGACTCCCGCCCCCCCGTTCACCTGGGGTGACGAACAGGAAGAGTCCTTTCAGCAGCTGAAGTTGTCTTTGACTAGAGAAGAGATCCTAGCCTACCCCGACTATGGCCTCCCGTTCATTCTTTACACAGACACCAGTAATGAAGGCCTGGGAGCTGTCCTGTCCCAGAAACAGAATGGCAAAGAGAAGGTGATTGCTTATGCAAGCAGAAAACTTTGGTCGACAGAGAGGAATCCCGAGAATTATAGCTCCTTCAAATTGAAATTCCTAGCCCTCGTCTGGGCGATAACTGAATGGTTTAAGTATTACCTGGCTTCCGCGAAGTTTACTGCCTACACAGATAATAACCCTCTAACTCACCTGGATACGGCGAAGCTTGGGGCTCTGGAACAGCGGTTTGTGGCTCGGTTGGCGAATTATGACATTACCATCAAGTACAGGGCCGGCCGTAAAAACACCAATGCAGATGCGTTGTCTCGGATGCCGCACTTTTCTGATGAAGGGCTGGATGAAGATGAATTAGAAGAACTCAAGCTGCCTGCATTCCATCAAACTGACAGTGTGAAAAACGCCAGGCCATACAGTGGCCAGCAAGAGGCAGTCTTCAACCCCTTGCCCCACCATGGGTGGCAGGGGGCCCAAGATGAAGACCCTGCAGTTCGGCTAGTCAAGACGCTAATCTCCCAGGCCCATTCCAGGATGGAACCCAATGCACCCGCAGAAGCACAGTGGCTGTGGAGAGAAAGGGACAGTTTGTACCTGCGCCAGGGCAAATTGTACAGAGGGCTGATTAATCCTAAGACGCATGAGAAGGTCTGTCAGATTGTGGTGCCGCAAGCGTATGTGCCCATGGTTTTGAAAGCTTACCATGATGGAGCAGGACACTTCGGCTGGAAAAAGTTAGAGATGCTGCTGAGGGAATGCTTCTACTGGATCGGAGTGAGAGAGTCCATCGAGGCATGGTGTAGGGATTGTGGTCCCTGTGTGCTAAAAAGAAGGGAAGGAACCAGCCAGAAAGCCCCGTTGCAGCCCATTATCACCCACCAGCCACTGGAACTTGTTGCTTTGGACCACGTGAAGCTTACGCCAAACCAGAGCGGCTACACCTACGCCCTCACCAACGTAGAACACTACTCCAGGTTCAAGGTGGTGGTACCCATCAAGGATCTAACGGCTCGCACTGCAGCCAAGGTCTTTCAAGCATTCTTCTGCCAGCCGCACGGTTACCCAGAGAGGGTGCTCACTGACCAAGGCCCTGCATTTGAAGTGGAAATCTTTCAGGAGTTCTGCAGTCTGTACGAGTGCAAGAAGATCCGTACCACCTCATATCACGCCCAGACTAACGGGATGTGTGAGAAGATGAACCACCTGGTCCTCAACCTCCTCAAGACATTACCTCTCGAAGAGCGGAACCAGTGGCCTGAGAAATTACCTGATCTGGTAGACATCCCAATAACAATACAATCTACAATAACATCCCCAGCAGCTCCACTAAATGCACACCCGCATATCTAATGAGGGCCGGAAGACTGCCAGTGTATCTGGAGTTGGATGTAGAAGCGCCTGAGGCCATTCCGTCAACTACGGGCTGGGACGCCAAGCGTCAGTGGCAGTACCGACAGATCCAGGAATATGTGGAGGGGAACTTGCGCCAAAGCAAAGAGAGGCAAGAGCAGCGTTTCAATAGACGAGCCCAGGCCGCCCCCTTTGGACCTGGAGATGTAGTATTGAAGAGGAAGAGAAGACTGCACAAATTGGATGACCAGTGGGAGAGGACCCCATACGTTATCCAACCCACTGGTCGGGAAGATCAGAAGACGTATCTTGTCAGTCGTGACCAAGGGAAGACTATGACCACTGTTTCCAGGGACCACCTGAAGAAGTATCCAGAGCCCCTGAAGATGGTGGAGAAGGTCCCCGCTCCCACGCCGGGCGTGGAAAAGAAAAAAGAGGTGATCCCCACTATTATGGGGGATTTTCCAGCTGATTGGCCTATGCAGAATGGAGCGGTGATAGTTCCCGTTACAATGTTCCCACGACCCGTTGAAGATGCAGAGCCAGAAAGGTCTAGCAGCAGCATGCCAACCCCAGCACCCAGTTATGCACCTTACCAGCTATACCTGACATTAGGGAAGCGGAACCCGTAGTTCACTCTCCCCCACCAGTCCTAAGTGAAGATAGAGGGCTCAGAAGGTCTACACGCCCTAACTTAGGTCAGCCACCACTCAGGTAGAGGGAAACTGCAATCTAGTGAGTGGTGTCTGCTTGTCGTGTAAATATGTATGTGAATGAATACCAATCCACCAAATATTTCACCTGATTAAAAGCCAAGATTAAGGTAGCGGTTCCCGGCTACCCCAGTTAAAGTTGAACTCTGTTATTTTTTTACCGTTTAAACAAATGGACCATGGCTTTGGACTGGAAAGCAAACCCAAAAACTTTTGGGCTTTGTAAATAATCCCTGACCACCCTTCTCATCCCGCCGCAGTCTCTGGAGAATATATAGCATAGAATCTGGCTCACAATAAATAAGTTAGGTGCCGCCGAGAAAAAGTCAATGATGCAAAAAGTCAGCTCGGGCACTCAAAGAAGTGAAAAAACGAGAGTGTTGATGCTTATCAATGCCAATTTTTATTCATGCAAAGGTTTGTGCTATGACGTTTCGGCCATACAATTTTGGCCTTTATCAAATAAATGTACTGAAACAAAAGAAAGAAAAATACAATATCAAATCTCATAGACATGTACAGTCGATTTCACACCTACAGTCAATTTTACACGTAATGCATGCAACAAAAAATTCGGCCAATGCTTTTGGTGTTAGAACAACACGTATGACAAACAGAAAAACCTGATGTACATTTGTATGAATTATCAATTCATGATTGTTCAATTGAGAGACCCTAATATACATAACATATATGTAAGAAGGCATTATATAGAAAATACGTACCACAAGAAACGTATATGAGGTTAGACTGGTGAAACTAAGTTCACATATGTTGCTCAGTGGTACCTTAGTGATCAACCTGAAGTAGAAAACAAACCCATCTTGAGAATATTATCAATATTTCATGTAAATGTATGAAAGGGACCGTAAAGAAAAACAAAAAAGATTTATGTGAAATACACAAAATCGCTAGCCAAATTTACCTTTGCTATTATCTATGTGATATGTCTCTTGGAGACCCAAATGTTCACTAGCAAGCTGTGGTATATGGTCCGCTATAACGCTTGAGATACAAAGAGAATGTTAAGAATTAGATTGAAACCACCATCCGGTGAAAGAGAGGGTGGTGTTTCTGAAGAAACGGGGGGGGGGGGTGAAACAGGCTGGGCTTAGTACAGATTCAATCGCCATGTTGTGCTCAGTAGGTAATGTGGTGTTACCTTAATCACCGTCTTTTAACCTCTCAAGGTGCTCATGTTGGTGTTGTTGCTGCACTATGGGACCAAGTTCCTTCAAATATGAAGAATAAAATATGAAAAATAAAAAATAAAAATAAAAGGCAGACTGAGAAACATGGAGGGGATGAAACATATATATACAGGATAGGATTTTCATCACTCACCACTGTGTGTGTTGAAATTTAATCCTTGGTATACTTTTAGGGATCCTTTAGGGAATATCTCCTTGTGTATCTATAAGTTTTATGTAGGATTATTAAAGAATCATTAACCTCTCTATGCCAGGAGTATTAATAAATCCCTATTCATTACCTGGATAGGTCAGATGCAGTGGTGGTTCAGTGGACTTACACTGTCAGTAATCCTGTAGGTCCTGTATCTACAGCCCCCCTGTGAGGATCTGTAGGAATTACATAATCAATAGGTATATCATGGTAATTCTTCAAGAGAAAAAAAAGGAGGGAAAGACCCCCTGTCCGTTACCTGAGTACGCAATTGCAGTGGTGATTCCGTGGGGAAGAAAGCTGCGTGATGACCGGAGGTACCGGCGGGTGTATTGCGGCCGCCATTTAAAGCTAAAACATGTGCACAGGAAATCCTGTGAGTGACACGCTGTGCCGTCCGTGGAACGCATCAGCGCGCAGGCGCAGGGGGTATCCCGGTCAGGAACGCCCCCCGCGCATGCGCACAAGCAGACCACAGGCGGCGTAATGCTGGACGTGGTGCAGGAGCGCGCGCCAGGATGGACGCGCGCCCATGCCCCACACACAGCATGTGACAGTGAATGGGGCGTGATACCCTTGTATGACTGACGCTAGCGCGGGCACGGGTATAGATCCCCGCGGCCGCGCACGCATGCGCACATACTCAGGATGAGTGTATACAGTACGTAAGGTAAAATTAGGTGAAGTCGGAGTGATCCATAGGTAAACGTGATGTGGTGATGACGTGACATCCGTGCTGGCATATTATGGTGCCTAAGGAATAAAGGAGAAAGCGATTAGTTTTATGAAGGATTACAGCAACACGTCCATAGTTCTAATTACCTAATCATATAAGATAAGAATATAGAAATATAGAAAACTGTCTAAATGCCCCTCAAAGCATGCCTATATAATCCTATAGTAAATGTCCCCTGTACCCCCAATAAAATTTAAATTCTCAAGGTCCCTTATTACATACAAAATTCTATTTAGATCAATAAGACACCTCATATTCACGATTGAGGCCATTGGGCTCGAGTGTCTGTAGGGTATAAATCCAAAAGGATTCCCTTTCTTTTAGTTTTAAGACCCTATTGCCTCCCCTCCTACTAACCGGGATATGCTCAATCACCTGATAACGCAATTGCGATACCGAGTGGCCTGCCTTCATGAAATGCGCCGGGATTGGTAGAAGTTCGTATTTACACCGAATAGTAGACTTGTGCTTACTAATTCGGTCTCGGATATGTTGGGTGGTCTCCCCAACATACCCGAGACCGCACGGACACTTAATGAGATAGATCACATATGACGAATCACATGTATAAAAGTCCTGGAGATGGAAAATTCTACCCGTACGTGGATGAGAGAAAGAGCTACCTTTCGTCATATTTGAACATTGCATACAATGTAAACATGGGAAATTGCCCTTTCGTGCAGTATGGAGAAACGTTTGACGGGGCTCCTTCTTTTGGGAACCTGCATCTGCTCTGATCAATGAATCCCGTAAATTTCTTGGTCGTTTGTCACAAAACAAAGGTGGATTTTGGAAGGCTGGCACTTCGGGATAAGATTTACCCAACAAGGACCAATGGCCGAGAATGGCCTTTTTTATCTGCGACTGAAAGGGGTGGTATGTAGAAACATACGCTACCCTTTTGGATTTATACCCTACAGACACTCGAGACCAAATGGCCTCAATCGTGAATATGAGGTGTCTTATTGATCTAAATAGAATTTTGTATGTAATAAGGGACCTTGAGAATTTAAATTTTATTGGGGGTACAGGGGACATTTACTATAGGATTATATAGGCATGCTTTGAGGGGCATTTAGACAGTTTTCTATATTTCTATATTCTTATCTTATATGATTAGGTAATTAGAACTATGGACGTGTTGCTGTAATCCTTCATAAAACTAATCGCTTTCTCCTTTATTCCTTAGGCACCATAATATGCCAGCACGGATGTCACGTCATCACCACATCACGTTTACCTATGGATCACTCCGACTTCACCTAATTTTACCTTACGTACTGTATACACTCATCCTGAGTATGTGCGCATGCGTGCGCGGCCGCGGGGATCTATACCCGTGCCCGCGCTAGCGTCAGTCATACAAGGGTATCACGCCCCATTCACTGTCACATGCTGTGTGTGGGGCATGGGCGCGCGTCCATCCTGGCGCGCGCTCCTGCACCACGTCCAGCATTACGCCGCCTGTGGTCTGCTTGTGCGCATGCGCGGGGGGCGTTCCTGACCGGGATACCCCCTGCGCCTGCGCGCTGATGCGTTCCACGGACGGCACAGCGTGTCACTCACAGGATTTCCTGTGCACATGTTTTAGCTTTAAATGGCGGCCGCAATACACCCGCCGGTACCTCCGGTCATCACGCAGCTTTCTTCCCCACGGAATCACCACTGCAATTGCGTACTCAGGTAACGGACAGGGGGTCTTTCCCTCCTTTTTTTTCTCTTGAAGAATTACCATGATATACCTATTGATTATGTAATTCCTACAGATCCTCACAGGGGGGCTGTAGATACAGGACCTACAGGATTACTGACAATGTAAGTCCACTGAACCACCACTGCATCTGACCTATCCAGGTAATGAATAGGGATTTATTAATACTCCTGGCATAGAGAGGTTAATGATTCTTTAATAATCCTACAAAAAACTTATAGATACACAAGGAGATATTCCCTAAAGGATCCCTAAAAGTATACCAAGGATTAAATTTCAACACACACAGTGGTGAGTGATGAAAATCCTATCCTGTATATATATGTTTCATCCCCTCCATGTTTCTCAGTCTGCCTTTTATTTTTATTTTTTATTTTTCATATTTTATTCTTCATATTTGAAGGAACTTGGTCCCATAGTGCAGCAACAACACCAACATGAGCACCTTGAGAGGTTAAAAGACGGTGATTAAGGTAACACCACATTACCTACTGAGCACAACATGGCGATTGAATCTGTACTAAGCCCAGCCTGTTTCCCCCCCCCCCCTGTTTCTTCAGAAACACCACCCTCTCTTTCACCGGATGGTGGTTTCAATCTAATTCTTAACATTCTCTTTGTATCTCAAGCGTTATAGCGGACCATATACCACAGCTTGCTAGTGAACATTTGGGTCTCCAAGAGACATATCACATAGATAATAGCAAAGGTAAATTTGGCTAGCGATTTTGTGTATTTCACATAAATCTTTTTTGTTTTTCTTTACGGTCCCTTTCATACATTTATATGAAATATTGATAATATTCTCAAGATGGGTTTGTTTTCTACTTCAGGTTGATCACTAAGGTACCACTGAGCAACATATGTGAACTTAGTTTCACCAGTCTAACCTCATATACGTTTCTTGTGGTACGTATTTTCTATATAATGCCTTCTTACATATATGTTATGTATATTAGGGTCTCTCAATTGAACAATCATGAATTGATAATTCATACAAATGTACATCAGGTTTTTCTGTTTGTCATACGTGTTGTTCTAACGCCAAAAGCATTGGCCGAATTTTTTGTTGCATGCATTACGTGTAAAATTGACTGTAGGTGTGAAATCGACTGTACATGTCTATGAGATTTGATATTGTATTTTTCTTTCTTTTGTTTCAGTACATTTATTTGATAAAGGCCAAAATTGTATGGCCGAAACGTCATAGCACAAACCTTTGCATGAATAAAAATTGGCATTGATAAGCATCAACACTCTCGTTTTTTCACTTCTTTGAGTGCCCGAGCTGACTTTTTGCAGCAGTCTCTGGAGAGGCTGATTGGAGGAAGGGCCTGTGGTAGTGTCGGCCGATGCCCAGTCACTACCAAAACCGGTGACTATCCTCCAGGCCAGGGGTCCCCGGGTAAGGAACTTTTTACCCGGGCCATGAGGGCACCACCCGGACCTGTTCCTGGACTTGGGCAAAGGGGTGCACACCAGTGTTTAGTGGTGGCACCAGGGGGCAGGTTGTTTTGGGTGGGGGTGCGGTGAAAAGTGGCCCGGTCTGTCCCGTCCCAGTTTAAATGTGGAACGTTTAAGGGGAAGTGACCATCAATCCGGGTGTGGGACCAGATACACCCATCTGCGGCAGCCAGCCACCATCACCTTGGTTTACCAAAAGACTTGTGTGATTGATTCAACAGTGAGTAACTTTCCCGGCCTTACCGGGTGCACCGACCCCTGATGTTATCATCCCCTGCACAGAGATATTGGGCCCCGGGGCATCGATCCCTGCCTATGGAGGGGTTAACATCCAGCTGCCAGCCCATCGCCCCTGGGAGCCCCACAACAGCAGCGGTGGTGCTACCACACACTGGGGGTGGCGTCACAGACAGTTTTCAACAACCCCCGTACAAATACGTCCCCCCTTTTATTCGGAGAGTCCGTGTGACCCCCGGGTCCAGTAGAGTCCCTCAAGCCATACCGCAGATCTGGATCTGAGCAGCACGGCTGCTGGCACGAGGGCGGCACATGTGCATCATGGGTAAATCGCTGCCCGTGGCGCACAACATTGCTAGGACCCGTCACACATATTTACCTGCCTAGCGATGTGTGTGCGCTGTGGCCGGCGAACTGCCTCCTTTCTAAGGGGGCGGTTCGTGTGGCATCACAGCGACGTCACACGGCAGATGTTCAATTGAAGTGGAGGGGCGGAGAGCAGCCAAAAGAAAGTGACGCCCACCTCGTTGCCGGAGGACGCAGGTAAGGTGTTGTTCCTCATTCCAGGGGTGTCACACGTAGCGATGTGTGCTGCCTCAGGAACGACGAACAACCTGCGTCCTGCAACACCAACGATATTTGGGATTAGAACGACGTGTCAACAATTAGGTGAGTAATTTTGATCGTTAACGGTCGTTCGTACGTTTCAAACGCAGTGACATCACTAACGAGGCCAGATGTGCGCCACTAAGTCCGTGACCCAAACAACATCTCGTTAGCGAGGTCGTTGCAAGTTAAGCCCTCTTTACACGCAGGGCTCCCTGTTCACTCGCAGCTCCAGTACTACAATAGCGCCAGTGTTTAATTTATCTACTTTCTGATGTTTTTAAAATTATTTATTTAAATAATTTTTTGCAATACCACATGCACTTTGATGTGGTTTTGGTGCAATTTTGTGCCAGGAACTACAGAACTGATGCAGAAATGTCTGCAACCAAATACTCAGGGTACGCACATCGCCTGATTCGGTAATCCGACACTGAGTTCAGTGACTTCACTTAAGATGAGTTCACTGAGTTCAATGAGTTCACTTCACGCCAATTCATAGGATCACAGCTGTGGTACCATGGGAACCCAAGCTGTGACGTCCGATGAACTCACTGATGTCCCCGCTCTCCCAGTTGCTGCTCCATCAGTGTGTCCCTGAGACCACAGTTCTTAATTGCATTTTCTAATGTGACCACACACTGTGACCCAGGGAGTAGCAGAGCAGGGATTATCATGGGATGTTGTGTCTGTGGATTTTGTTGTACCTGCAGGGGTGTGTTTAGGGTTAATAAAATGGAGAAATGTTTTGTGTTTATTTCTTTTGACTTGCAAGGTTAGTACTGTGGGGGGTCTCATAGAACGCTATCTTTTAATAACCTCAGGCTTTATGAGAGCTGTGATTTTTTGACAATTCCCAACTGTCATTAACCCCTTATATTATCTCAATTGTCACTGGGCAATTGAGATGAGCCAAGTAAAGCCCCAGAATTGGGGCAAAAACCATGGGCCTTCCCAGTCTTTGAATACCAGCCCCCAGCTGTCTACTTTATTTTGGCTTGGTATTAAGATTGAGGTGGACGTCACAATGGTTTTTTTTAACTATTAAATAATTTAAAAAACACATGGAGTCTCTCGTATTTTGATATACAGCAAAGATTACACACACAGCTGGGAGCTGTAGCCAGTATCTGTCTGCTTTATCTGCCCTGGGTATCAAACTATGGGGGACTTTCTGCAAGTTTCTTCAATTATTTATCTTTACACTCCATTTCAGGGACCTAGACAGCTAATGTGAGGGCAACGAATCACAGATGCTGGCACAGAGTGTGTGTGTGGGGGGGGGGGAGCAGGGCTGCAACCAATCATTGACATTGTCATAGAGGATTGGCAAGGGAAGCAGTGCATAATCATGAACTTTAATGATCGGACTAGGAAACAGAGTGACAACTGCAGGGAAACTCAGTAAATATAATTCTCTTGCTTTAATACTCTGACAACATTCTTTCCAGAAACCAAATGGGAGTCAGAAATGCATTCAGGCATCTTCCCCATGCTGTTTCCATTCAGTTTTAGCACTTTTCCATCCATTGCAGCATTTTCACAGCCTTTCCAGACCTGCTTCCAAGGTCCTCCGAAAAATTATTCACGTTTCCCATTGACCTGTATTAGGTTTGTACCGTAATTCAGTACAAATACACAAATAACAGAAATTATTCAGCATGAAAAATTCGAAACCAGAATATTTGACTATTCGCCCATCTCTAAATAAAATCTCTCATAAAAATTCCTCTTATTATCCCCTTCAGTCTAGAGCACCATCTTTTGATATTTTCCAATCATTAGTGGAGAAAGATTTAAAAATACTCATGATCAAGTCCGAGTTTCTTCTTGTCATGGATATTTAAACCACAATCAGTTTATTGAGCTAGAAGAATTACAATCTAACCATTCATCAGTCAGATAAGGCAGATTGTGTGGTAATTTTTGATACATCCCTATGTCACAAGCTTGTCTAGTAATTTTCCGCAACACTTTCACCTATAGACCTTTAGCATTAGATCCGGTGTTATCATTTAAAACCACCATATCTAAATGTTTAGACAGCGGGATTGCTTTAGGGGTCATTAATACAAAATCCAAAAAATCAAAGACCCACAAAGAAACATTTCCCCCTCCTTTATGTCTCATAATTCTGGGTATTGTTTTTTTGTTGTTGTTTTTTAAATCAAACCTCAACTGAATGGCTGGATGGTCACCTACATCCATCTACCATTTGAGTTCCAGGTTATATTAAGTATACATCCCATATATAGGATGTTTTTTTTACAAATTTCATTGCTAAAATTAAGTTTTCTTTTTTAACATGTGACATTGTTAATTTACATTGTGGAATTCCACATTGATTGCCCTCTTTGCTATACAATATTATTTAGATCATTACAGTAATTATTCCTCTGAATTGAAACAATTTATTCCTTTCTTCATGGAATAGCTACAATATTATAATAATTTTATGTTTGATTGATCATTGTATGTTGGATTGAGGGCATCTGATGGGCCCTAATTTCTCCCCTTCCCTGCCATCCTCTATATGGCTTGGTGGGAGGAAGCCTTCAGTTTCAATTCAGCCAATCCATTTTAACCCACATATCCTTTTATGGCCAATATATGGATGACCTTTTTCTGGCCTGGACGGGGTACATATTGGCCATACCAGACAGTTCACTCATGTTATCCCAGGTAATTGCGTTCCTTTCTTGGATATTACTTTGACAGGGGATTCTTTATCTGGCAGGGTTATGATCTCCTTATTTAGGAAAAAAAATAGCTGGGTTTACCATTTTCCAATCTACAAGTTATCACACTCAACATACAATTAATGCAATTACCTAAGTAGAATTTACTAGATCTACAGTAGACATATATGTTCAGAGAATAGTACTTTCCTGCGAGAGAGTGCAGTGATCAGTGAAAGGTGGTATGACAGAGGTTACAACAAATCAATTGTTAAAAAAGAATTTAATTCTATTTACAATCCAGAATCTCTACTGTATGCCAATAAAAATAAAAGTTAAAACAGTAGAACTAATTTTCCTTTCACTTTCCCTATAGCCTTAAGTTCACAATTTCCTAAAATAAAAAATATCATATTGAAAAATGTACCAGTTGTGAATCAAGACTAAATTCTTCATCAAGTTATAGGCAAGGGTTGTAGATGTGTTGCCAGGAGAAAGATTTCTCTCGGGAATATGCTGTCTCCCAATTTGACTCGTAAACCTAAAATAGCATGATGTTAGATGTGAAAGGGTTTTATAAGTGTGCGGGCCCCAGATGCACTGTCTGCAAATTTGCAGAAAATAAAAAAAAATTCATTTTTTTCTTCCACATGATGCAGAATGCAAAATTAATGCATTTATCAACTGTGATGTGCACCACGTTGTTTACTGCATTGCCTGTATTTCCTGCAATGTATCACATGCTGAATGAACAACTAGAAGTTTTAAGCAGCACATATCCGAACATCTAGCTAACATCAATAGTGGAAAAAACAAATATTCTAGTGTCGTAAAATATTTTATTAATGCACCCAAAGGAGATAATTCTATGTGATTGAAAAAGTGTCATGCCCTATAAGAAGAAGAAACTGGCAGAACCAATGATGAAACAATGTTATCACCAGCGTCATCCAAGTAGCCACTCATAATCTCGTACATGCTCAGTGGCACTATCGCTGGACAGCACTGTTTTCAAATCGTGAGCGCCGGTGATGTTATTGCGCATGAGCGAGATTATGGATGGCTACTTGGATGACGCTAGTGATGATATTGTCAAGTACCTGCCCATAATCTCTCGCCTGCGCAATAAGATCACCGATGCTCGCGATTTGAACAGTGCTCAGTCCCGCGATAGTGCCACTGGGCATCCGTGAGACTTCAGGAGCACTGCGTAACATGAGGGCGGCGGCCTCATCTATGTCAATCAACACTGGGGGACAGCGAACAGTGGCAGGAGGGGGAATAACGGACGCAATACAGCCCACCCCCGGGGCCAGCAAAGCTCATTAGCATACCAAAAGGTAAGATTTTTTAAAGTGTATATTTAGGTCTGAAAGGGGGGTCAGTAGCAAGATGAACCTTTCTAGAATGCAGCCCAGGAGCTACAGAAGGGGATTCTTTTAGTTTCATAGCGAAAATTCTAGTGACAGGATCCCTTTAAAAAAACAGAGTTTGGGTTCGGAGTTCGAATGCTTTACGTGCGAACGTCACTCACGCGAGCATTGCTGTGCTCAGATATGCTCAGTGCTCAGCCCTGTGCAAGCCTCTTGCAGTGTTTGATTGGCTCGTGCTGGGAGTAACAACAGAGTGATTAGATGGATGTAGTGTGCAACAAAAAAAATAATTTGAAAAGCCCACCCACCTTCCCCCGGAAGTGATTTGCTTATGACTGCTTGTGTGTAAGCAGAAACTAAAATTGCCAATCAGTGATTTCGAACCTGGCTTAGGCCAAGTTTGAACCAGTGGAGGTTCAGTTTGATTGTTGTCAGCGAACCGGACCTCCAAATGTTTGCTCATCTCTAATCTGTATATACATTTAATAGAACTTTGATTGCTTAGTGAATTTGTATAGGTGATTTAACCTTTTTGGGAATTTTTGATTGGTTGTTTCGTGTTTAATTTCCTTCTTCCCATGATGCTCTGCATATCCTATGACTAAGGGCGTCTTTGAAAGCAAGAAAAGCATTAGATTTACCCGCTTCAGTGGATCTGTCTGTTTTTAATAAGGATCATGATATAAAAGAATAACTTTTTACTCCTCTATAACCTGAACTGGCTGTGCTGAGTCTTCCTCCTTTATCTTTGCTGTGACACTGGTTATGCTACACCAGCAAGACTGGCACCTATCCTTGACTGCATAGTGAGCTTTATTTTTTTATTTTTACTATAAAATATATCATTCTGCATTAGAATTAATTGGGAGAAAATTCCAAACTGTGATCATGTATTTAGCTAATACTATATGTATCATGAATATAATGTTCACTAGAAGTAAAAGAACACTAAGGCGGGCTTTGCACATTGCGACATCGCAAGCCGATGCTGCGATGACGCACGCGATAGTCCCCGCCCCCGTCGCAGCAGCGATATCCTTGTGATAGCTGCCGTAGCGAACATTATCGCTACGGCAGCTTCACATGGACTCACCTGTCCTGCGACCATCGCTCTGGCCGGCGAACCGCCTCCTTATTAAGGGGGCGGGTCGTGCGGCGTCACTGCGACGTCACACGGCAGGCGGCCAATAGGAGCGGAGGGGCGGAGATTAGCGGGATGTAAACATCCCGCCCACCTCCTTCCTTCTGCATATCCTACGGAAGCCGCGGTGACGCCGGTAGGAGATGTTCCTCGCTCCTGCAACTTCACACACAGCGATGTGTGCTGCCGCAGGAGCGAGGAACAACATCGGACCGTCGCGTCAGCGTAATTATGGATTACGCCGACGCTGCACCGATGATACGATTTCGACGCTTTTGCACTCGTTAATCATATCATCGAGCCTTTACACACTACGATGTCGCATGCGATGCCGGAAGTACGTCATTTTCAATTTGACCCCACCGACATCGCACCTGCGATGTCGTAGTGTGCAAAGCCCGCCTAACACTAATAATGCATCTAAAATAATTATTCTTACTATATTAATGTATTCAGGTATCCATAGACAAACCCTCAAAATATATCATACAAATAACATGGAGAACAATTATTTAAATTTTTCATACATTTTATTATTACCTAGGCATTGTATCTTCAAAGTTTGAAGACATTGCTGTCTACATCTGATTGCAATACAGTCGCTCATTCACTTTAGCACATTCAATCCATCAGCTTTTCAAACAATTGCCAGGGGCTACAACAATTGCTGTTTGTGTTCTGGAAACACTGATTAATGAATGCAACAATTCTCAAATTTATCAATGTTACAGTAGCAATTTACTCCTTACAAAAATGCATCGCAAATGCATTTTATATATATCTCGCAACAAATGGCATTGCCAAAATTAATCCAACTGCCCCTAAATTCTTGATAATGATATTGAAATTGTACTTATGGCATAAAATGAAGTTTGCAACTGGCATGAATGTAAAATAGTATGAATAGTAATAAATCAAAAAGTCAAAGCATTATGATTCATTAGCGAAAGGAAGAATAGACATAAAATGTGCCATCCCACAGCTGTTTTGCCTTTACTCTGTTAACATATTCAATATACAGTATATATTCATTCCTTCTGGTATGTTTCCTAAGAAATACTAAATGTAATCTATGAGCCAAAATAAAGTCTCAGCTTCACAGTTATAATCTAAGACAAAATACAAACCACTCAAAAAGCCTGAATATACAGAATGAATAGACATGAAATATACAGTATATAAACAATACAATCATTTAGAAATAAGGCACTAAATAACTCTAAATGCCCATAAAAACAAAATCATCCAGCAAATGAATGTCCTAACCATCAGGTCCCGTAAAGGGTTGTCCACCATTTAGATATTGAGGATGCCGCTTCTGCTAAGAGTTGTGACGAAACATGGAACCACAGGCTCCATCACTTACCCTTGCAGGCCGTGGGCTTCTCTTTTGTCTGCGGCCTGCCGACACCAAACAAGGGATGTTGGCTATGCGATGACGTCATTGCATCATGCCACCAGTGTCCTCTGACAGTTTGGCTAGAAGAGGAGACAGACACTGTGGAGAATGAGTAGTCTGTATTAGGTGATAATAAGGATTTAATATTTTGGGGGGCTGTGGGGTGGACCATCATATTACACAAGGGGCTGTGGGGGAGGACCATCATATTACACACGGGGCTGTGGGGGTGGACCATTATATTACACAAGGAACTATGGGGGTGGACCATCATATTATACAAGGGTGGACCATCACACTATACAAGAGGCTGTGGGATGGACAATCATACTACACAATGGGCTGTGAGGGTGAACCATATTACACAAGGGGTTGTTGGGGTATACCATCATACTACACACAGGGCTGTGGGGTGGACCATCATAGTACAAAAGGGGCTGTGAGATGGACTATCATATCACACAAGGGACTGTGGGGTGGACCATCATACTGGTTCACCATACTATGTAGGTGCAGGGAGTGGAAGCACTATACTATATAAGGAGCTGTGGGGTGGACCATCATAGTATATAATGGACAGTGAGGTGGACTATCACAGTATATAATTGGCAGTGAGGTTGACAACCATACTATATAGGGGCTGTGAGGTGTAACATAATACTATATAGGAGCTGTAAGGTGGACAATCATACTATACAGGGGCTTTGAGGAGGACAATCATACCTATATGGTGGGCTGTGGAATGACCGTCATACTGTATTGGGGCTATGGGGGATCATCTTAGTGTGTGGGGGATCTAACATACTCTGCTTGGTGGTTTTGGAGGACATACTGTAAGTGGACTGTGAAGTCACCATACATTATATAGGAGTCTTTGGTGCACTTCATACTTTATAATGAGGGTTGTGGTGAATACCATACTATATGAGGCGCTGTGGTGACAATCTTACTGCGTTGGGTGCTGTGGGGCATCATACTTTGTGTAGGAATTGTGGGGCAATGATACTGTGTGGGGTCAAAACAGTATCAGTGAGTGAGACCACTTAGGGGCAAATAAGTGCCTCAATACATATCCTTCTCTGTTTCTGAACAAGTTGAGAGATATGTCCTTCTTTAATTGTGATATGAAAATACATCCACAGGTGTGTCTCTAATTAACTCAGATGTTGCCAATAAACCTATCAGACGCTTCCAAAGACATGACATCATCATATGGGCTGATGATTTCATTCAAAACAACAACTCATGGCGTACCAAAAACAAGCCCTCATAAAGCTATGTCACGGAAAAATAAAAGTTAATACTCTTAGAAGAATGGGAAGAGAAAATAAAAGTGTTAAAAGTGAAAACTGCCCGCAAAGAAAAGTGTTAAAGTGCATGAAATAGAGCATTTTTACAAATAGCTTTGAAAACCTAACAGTGATTGAATAAGAGACACAAATCTGTTTGTCTCCATTGTGTCTACTTTGATCCTTCAGCCATACTATGTACCATCAGTCTCCTTTTGCTAAACTACATTCAGTAGGTTAGGAAAAGTCATAAATAGAACTATGATTGCAGAATTTGACTACATTGGATTTGTTTGTAGTCTGTTACCATGGAGATATTTATGTTTGCATAAGAACTGCACAAACAAAAACTCTGGGATATTTTTAATTAGGACTGTTGAAAAGTTGCAATACTTTCTTAATTAATTTTAACAATATAAATAGTTGAAAATGTGGACATACACTTTATGCATAACTACCTACATTTTTGGAAGAAATAAATGCCCACAGAGGAAAAGAATTTGAATTCTTGTAAACATCCTATACCACAAGCTGTAAATAAACAAAATTGAAATACTTTGTTCAATGTGCTCCTGCTGATCCTAAAACTTTAGCAAAAAAAAAAATATAATGGTAATTCCCTTGCACAACATTCCTGGAGAACAGAACAGCTCGGTCAATGAACCTGTGCAGTGTTTTTAAAATGCAAATATTGATGCATTGTTCTACTAGGTCTTATTTATCATAGAGAAGCAGATTTATATGACATCCTCTATATGCAATTGTAACTACAATTCACCATGTCAAACGTACTTGACTAAACAAAATGCCACTAAGTAGGCCATTCAAATCTGTTACTATAATACAACCGCAAAATTATGCAGGTAAAGATTTCTTTATGTCACTAGTGCATAGTGACATGTTGCTACATTGTTTTTCCTTTATTTTACTAAACATTTGTTTTCAAACTATATTGTTTTCTCAGTGCATCTGAATCAGCAGTATTTAAATACCCAGTATATCAGAACAGATACGCAAACAACAAATACAGCAGGTGTTTAATTGTGGTTTAGGATCCGCATTGTTCACATTTTATAATCACAATTAAAATCAAACAATAACACCAAAGGAATTTCAGTACATGGCAATAATATTTAGCCATATAGTGGAATTGATAAGGATCCAAATATTTCCCTGCCTATCGTGGTAACCCTGTGGTGACTGATTGCTGCTATGCAGTCAACAAGCAACTAAGAAATGCTTAATTTTTTTATTTTATTTTTTCTTAAATTATCAATTTGTTTCATGGATATGAGAACAATGTAAACCCCAAGGAGAGAGCAATAGTTAGTGTGGTATTAAAACAGTTATATAACTAATAAAAACACTAAATCAACTTAGATATGTAGTAGTGTGTCATTTTCATTTTAATAAAAAGGGACATTATTCTCCTCTCAAAATTATAAAATTGTGTTTGTTAACTCCATGCCAGGACAATCTGGAAGTGAAAAGTAATAAATCCACGGTTTCTAAAATTGCTGTTTGAGCCATTTCACTAATCTCCAGAAAGGTAAAAAAGTAACAATGGAAATGCTTGCCAATATCAGTATTCTGCATTAGAGAATTTAAACAATTCAGCTGCTTAATTTTCTCGCTTTCTATTTTCAGCTGGGAAATGCATCCACTAATTTGCCTAGCTGGGTACATACTGTACATACGTAAATAAATACAGTAAGTCTGGGTAACCAGATCAAATGACGCTATTAAGAAAAACAGCTCATTTGTCTCATGGCATAATATAGAACAAGCTGTGGGTTCTATTGGAAGGGGGCATATAAAGGAGACCAATATGCTGATAATGTGTATTTTTTTGTACTGAGAGTGTAGAGCCCCGCATTACCTTCTGATGCAAGATGCCGCAGGGTCTCCACGGGCTGGGAAATCTTCTAGTCACAGGTAGGTTACCTTCAATAGGGGATTCGTGACGCCACTCTCTGTATTTGCGGTCAGGGGTGACCGCCACTGCAGTTTAGGGGATGCCTGAGGCTGATGTTAGTTGCAGTCAGTTGTTGTGGCCTCCTGAGAGTGAGGCTGGCCCCAGGGCCCAGTGTAAGTGTGTAGTACCACAGGTCGCAGAAGAACTCACACACAAGCAGCAAAGTCTTTCAGGGTTTTTACTCACTTTCAGATGGTAGCTGTGAGTCAACCCGGGCGATGCTGTGATGTTCCAAGAGGGGAACCAGGCTCCTTCAGGCTGACTTAGGGGTGACTGCAGACTCGCCTTCCTAGACCTCTTGTTTTTGTGGTGACCCAGACTTGAAGTCCTACGGGGTCACCCAGGGAAGTTGCTTCCACCTGTTCTCCCCTTTTCGGCCCGTTTGCTTGCAGCCTGGACCAAGTAACTCTGGCTGCTCGCCTCTCGTCACTTATGGGCCCTCTCGTTGATGCGTGGCTGTGGACTCTGTGTGGTTTTGGTGAAGGGCATGCAGTGCCCCCACCAGCAGGTTTAGCAGGCCTAATAAATAGGTTCCTGCTCTGGGAACCTGTTTTCCCCTGCGGGCCTGGTCCACCAGGAAGTCCCCTTACTCAGCCACCTCTTAGCCCTCCGGCCCTAGGTGGTTTTCAGGTGGCACTGCAAGGTAGCCGTTCTCCCCTGCCAGCAACCACTACACCTGCGGTGTCTGACTAGTGACAGCCAGCAGGTTCTCTCTCTGCGACTGCTCTTACCGTTGAGCTTCACTAACTGACTGGCTCACTACTCCTTCCCCTCTGTGCCTGCCTCCGCAACCTAGCAACCAGCCTCTCTACCACACCCCTTGAGTGGAGATGGAGGCCACGCTCCCTCCTGGATTCCCCAGGGGTCCTTTCAAAGGTAAGTGTGGGAGACCTGGTTACTATGTGCCTGTGTGTCCACACCCTGGTCAGCCTTCAGGATTACCTGTTTTGTACTGACTCAGCCTGAGTGCAGTACTCAGTGGTGCCTGACCAGGTCAGGGGCGCCACAAAAGCATAGCTCACCTCAATCCTGTAATAATGAAGATTGCAAAAAAATGGAAAATATTTTTAAAAGAGATGTTTATTTTAGACATCCCATTTTCAAATACCCGTTTAAAACTAGCATTAAAAAAGGGGTATACTGATTTAAGATATACTTGCCCTGGGGCAGAGAATAGTTTTTCTATGGAGGACCCAGACAGAATATGTATGCATTAATGAACAGACTATTTCCTACGTGGTGGGGCTGCCAGTAAAGTTGATTAGTGGGGTGCCAGCAGGGCCACCGTTAGGGCATTATAACCATGACTGGTGTATGGGGCCCGGTGAAGAAGTTGGCACGGCCAGGCCCGAGGTAATTATTTAGCGTTATGAAGCCCTGGGCCAAGCCCTCCTCTTCACTGTGCCCCAGTCAAAGCCACAGCAGAGGACCCAAGCAGTGTCGCTTTAGTCACTGCACATGACTAAGGTGCATGCGAAGCCCTTCTAGGGCATCATATGCAAATTAGCCATGTGGTAGCAGGCAAGGTGAGTGGAGCAGAGCAGTGAGGTGGCATGTCATGCCGTAACCCAGCGTGATGGGGTCATTACTCTGTGACCTCATCACACTGCTGTGGGCAATGCAGAGTTGGCGAGGATGCAACATCCAGTGGGGAAAGGTAGGCGCCCCCAGACTCCAGCCCCTGCCTTGCTTCAGCTGGATGTGCGTCGGAGAGCCTATGGCAATTTGGTCATTTGCAACCTAAATATAGCAGCCACCAGATGCCCCTGAAGTGGCGCATCCATTAGATGCACCAGTTCTGGCGCTTTACCTGGCTTTTCTGAGTGACATCACTGCTCCTGAGAAATTACAGCCTGCCACTAACTGGCAGTAACCTATGAAGCCTCATTCTAAGAATGATCTTAGAACAAGGCTGCATTGTGGTTAGTGTTGGTCAATGGTAGGTACAAAATTTGTCATGAACATGAGAAATTCTGGGCTGCCGCTGACACCTATGGAGCTATATTCTGAGAAAGTTCTCAAAATTTAGCTCCATAGGAATTGATGGATGTCATGGGAAATTACTCTTGGGTTTATGTCAGAACTTCCAAGATTTATTTTATTAATAAATTGGGGAACAAAGTCATGTCGGGGAGTCTTTTTTAAATTAAACTTTTTTTCCTGTATTTTTTTTAATTCTATACTTGCTGGATTAGTAATGGGGGTGTCTGCTAGATGCCTCTCCATTACTAATCCCTGGGCTTGATGCCAGCTGTCAATTCACAGCTGACATCAAACCTAAAAGTATTACCCCAATTGCCACCACACCAGGGCAATTAGGAAGAGCCATGTAAAGTGCCAGAATTGGTGCATCGAAAAAATGCGCCATTTTTGGGGAGGCTGCAGGCTGCTATTTTGAGGTCGGGAGGGGCCAAATAACCATGGGCTCTCCCACCCTGATCATACCAGCTTCCATCTGACTGCTTTAGCTTGGCTGGTAATCAAAAATAGAGGGTACCCTATGCCATTTTTTAAAATTATTTCTTTTTGATAAGCAGCTTAGGTAAAGCTGACAGCTGAGGGTTGCAGCCCTGTGCTGGTTATCAAAAAGTGGTGGAGACCATGTCATTTTTTTATCATTATTGTTCACAGCAGCAGACAGGCAACTTCTCCATGTAATAAAGCTTGGTGATTGGCTGCTTTTGACTTTCAACAAACTTTATTAACATATGAAAAGTACATAAACACTGAACTCGGGTACAGATTTTTTTCAACAGTCCGAGGTCCGAGCCCCGGAAACCCAGCGTTTGGTACGAACTCCGAACTTTACCATTCGGGTTCACTCATACCTACTCACCATCAATAGTGTCTTTCAAGATGTGTAAGCTAGCCATGACATAGGCTTTAATGAAATCATATGCTATTAAAGAAGCAGGCCTTTGAACTATGCACTGATAGCAAGCTAAATGGTTCCTTTCCTCTTGAGTCTGCAGGACACGACATCTGTGTTTTCCATAAAGAATTTTAAATTTTGATTGATATGACAGGACAGTTTACGATTTTATCTCAATCCATTTTACATGAGCTTTGGACCAGAAAAGATGGCAGCATTTCTTGGCTGGATTGTGTTAATATATGACTTTTTCTTTGCATGATTGAACTTTAACTTTGCATTCGGGGATTGTGCAGTGAATTGTGTTTATAGACAATCATTTCTGTAAGTATTAGTGAGCTCATTAAGAGATTTTGAATCCAAATCAATCCTGTTTCAATCCAGTGCCGCCTTCCACAATCTATAGATTCAGTTGTTCACAGACGGGTGAACTTCTGACCACCTTTGATTCTGAGAGACACTGCCTTTCTAACATGCTTTTTATATACAGTCATGTGATTTAATAGACAAGACAATTAAGTACCACTTACTTTTCCAGTCTTTAGCTAACCCTGTCACAACGTTTTTGAAATGTGATGCTGCCATCAATTTATAAAGTGTTCATTTTTTTCAAGTGAAATAGAGAAATGTCTAACTTCTAACTACTAATATGTGTTCTATGTTCTGATATGAATAAAATATTCCTGTAAAAGATTTTAAAATCATTCTTGTTTTCTTTAAATTTGAAACAGCACTCCAACTATTTTGGAATTGGAGTTGAATAAGATGCAAATTGAGTCTTTTAAATTGTCACAATTAAATAAAAATTACATTTTAGTAATGAGTGAAAAAATTACATTTTAGTAATAAGTGGGAAAAATTACATTTTGTTGCCTGTGAGGTAATGACAGGGCCAATGACAATCTGTGTAAACATACATTACAGATGGAATGTTGACTGGGATCCACTTTGACTTAATTTGGTCATGAACATGACAGAAGCCTCTGAAAAACATTTGTTCAGTAGATAGCTATCTTTCTCTTCTTTCTCATACATGTGAGCACTCAACTTGGCAGAGTGTTCATGTTTCTTTCAATGGGGAGAATGGAAAAAGCTGCTACCAGACTCCTCTGGCAGTGGCTTATCACCAATGAAAATAAAAGTATTGGCCAGTGAAATTCCATAGACATGAGAAGGTCGGTTGGTCCCACCAAAGTGATTTCGAATGTATGTATTGTATATGGGGGCCTTTAGTACTCAAATGGCTCAAAAGTATCTAAAGCCTCTCCTGCACTAAATCATGCAGGTTCTTCTATCTCATGACACGAACTTAAGCTCAAACCTTTCACTTATACAGTATATCTCTCTATATTGAGTGAAACATTAAAAAGTCAAGATTTGTGCTTCACTGTTCTAGAAAATCATATACAGAAATACAATGCATCACTAGAAGTAGTAATATCACACGAGCATCAAAAGTTTAATAAACAAGTATTCACTATAAGTAAATATGTACAGAGAGTGAAATATATATTGAACATGTCACTAATTTATTAAGTAAATATATTTCTAAAGGTGCTACTGAATTGAATTTTCAACTAGATGTCGTTCACAACCCATCCAATCCACATTGGTAAAGAAATGAAACCATGGATGTCCATAAAATAAGTTATGTGTAATAATGAAAAATGACACAGGAAAAAAGTATTGAACACATGCAGAAAGAGAGGGGCAAAAAGCCATGGAAATCCTGACATCAGCTAAAATATATCAGTAGTTAGAAGGCAATTTTGACACGTAGTGAAAAATAATATCAGCTGGTTCAATTGATGGCCTATAATAAGGTGTCTTATTACCAAGGTGCCACACAAGAAACATCGCATGATGGTTAAAACCAGGGAGGTAAATCAAGCTCTTTACAACCTTGTTGCAAAACATACTGATGGCATTGGTTATAGAATATCTAAACTACTGAAAATTCCAATGTACACTGTTGGGGCCATAATCTGAAAATGGAAAGAACATTATTTCACCGTAAACCATCCATGATCAGGTGATGCCTGCAGACAGAAAACTGAAAAGAATGATCAGAATTAGTGATGTGCAAACCTGAACTGTAAAGTTCAGGGTCCATATTGGATACCTGGTGATCGTGCACAGACCTCGAAAACGGACTCAGGGAAATCCATGTTACTGTTCAGGTTCGGCCACTAGGATAATTTAAAAAAAAAAACAAGGAAAATGAAAGAAAATAAGGAATAAAGGAGGAGCATTATACTTACCAAGTCTTCTCCATGATTGTAATGCTATTTCTGGGTTGGCTCATTAATCCACAAATATATTGACTTCTTACCCCGTTAGTTAGTTCCCCGTTAGGAATCACACATGTTTTCTTCGTCCCTATAGTGGTGTAAAAATATATAAATTCGAATAGGGTCCCCCCATACTATGATACCCAGTGCAGATAAAGCATACAGCTACAGGCTGTATATCCAAGCCATGTGCTTATCTTGGCTGTGTATCAAAATAAGAGGGACCATATGCGGATTCTTTCTTATTATTATTATTTAAATATTTAACTTAAAAATATGTTGTGTGGTCTGCCCAATTTTCATTCCATGCAAAGATAAAACTGACAGCTGGAGGCCGGTAATATCAGATTGGGTCCAGCTCTGGTGTCCCTGCACCCTTGCTCCCCTCACTGCAGGGACACCCACTCACTCACTGCCAAGGCCGGCCCACACCATGCTACCCAGATTTCCTATGGCCCTCCACATGGCTATTCGCTGCTTTCCTCTTCTGGAGTGTTCCTGGGGTGTGCACACACACCGCTGCCCTTCTCTTAAAGGGTCAGTGTGTCATTTCCTGGAGGTGCCTGTAAGTCTATTGCTGAGAGGCACTGAGTGCTTAAGGCATTGTCCCACTAGGGGAGGTGCCTGATCAATGCCATTAGTTAGTTTGTGTTTGTTCCCTAGCCAGCTGGTTGTCAGGTACCCTTTTCTGCTGTGCTTCCCAATACAGTGTCCTTGCCTGTCTCCCTTTCCCGTCTGTACCATTGTGTCTGGCTGTGCCATCTGCCTCTGCAGGCCTGGTGGTCCCAGCTTTACTAGTGATTGCATTCGTCCCCTCGGCTGTGCAATCTCCCTCTGCTATCACAGTGGTCCCAGTTTTACTAGTAACTAAAGGGTTAGCCTGGGGTCCCCCTACAGTCCAGTGGGTCTACTCATACTCGCCGCTTTACCATCTCTAGTGGCGAGCGTTACAGTTTGATCAGGTCATGGACTTCGCTGACTCCGGCTCCCTGCCTCTGTCGGAAATATATCAAGTGATGTTGCAGATGCAGGAACAGCCAAATCAAATTCGGGCCCATCTACGATCAGTGAATCTCCACATGAACCCTCCAACTTCTGCACCGCTGGTATCATTCCTCGTTTGTCTGTCCCACTTGGTTTTGATGGCGATCCCAAACAATGCTCAGGTTTCATCAATTAGTGCACCCTTCACTTTGAACTGTTGGCCAACCAGTTTCCTTCAGACCAGTCCAATGTGCAGTTCCTGATTTTGCACCTTGGTGAGGAAGCTCTTGCTTTGGTCAATCCCCTGTGGGAAAGAAATTACCTAATTATCACTATAGTACCACAGATATTCTGGAATTTCTGCAGACCTTCCAAAGAGTTTTTGATGAGCTGGGCTGTGTTGTGTCTGCTGCGAGTTCTCTTCTGCAGTTACACCAAGTAGTTCAGACTGTGGGCCAATATGCAGTTAAATTTTGTACTCTATCTTCTGAACTTGGATGGAATAATCAGGCATTAGTGACCTTTTTTGCGAGAGTTATCTTTGAGAATCAAGGACAAACTGGCTGGTCATGACCTGTTACTCTGGATGATCTTATCTCCTTAGCCACATGAGTTGATTGCAGGTTCAAGGAACGATCCAAGGAAGTCGCCCATGAAAGGAGACCTACGAGTCTGGCTCCAGTCTTCCAGCGACCGTTGGATCCCATGGCTCCAGCTTCTGCCCCAGTTCCTGAGCCCATGCAAGTGGATGATATCAAGAGGTGTGAACAACGATGAGGACATTGCCGAGCCTTGGGGTTGTGCTTCTACTGTGGTGGAGCAGATCACTTCATTCAGGCCTCTCCCTTGACACTGGAACCCTCTTGTCTTGGCTCAATAGGAGTGGTTTTCCTCTAGCAAGAGCAGTTCCTCTTCTTCATTGGCCTTGTCTGTGTCCATATAGTATGGAGCAGTTCACTTCTCTGAGACAACTCATATGGACTCTGGTTCTGTGGTTATTTCATTCAGCGAGGTGTGGTGAAGTTTTATCAGATTCCCATTTGATGCCTCCTGAAGCCCTTGTTGGTGTCGAGCATGGATGGAATGCTCCTGTATGAACCCATACACTTTGTTTCGTAGCCTGTGGAACTACATGTGGGAGATGCACATTTGGAGAAGATCTCCTTCCTTCTTTTTCCGAATTTGTCTTGTTTGTGTCTTTTCAGTCTGCCTTGGCTCCATGCTCATTAACCCATTCTGGATTGGAGATCTGGTGAGGTAATCTGTTGGGTGCAGAGATGTCACAAGAAGTGTCTGGTGAATGTCAATCCATCCAGGTCTTCTAAGGTGACTTATTCAAGCCCCTCCCACTAAGGTTTTAGCCCAGGGACCCCTGTTGGTCAGTGGGTCTACTCCTGCTCGCTGCTTTACCATCTCCAGCAGTGAATGTTACACTGAGAAGGCCCATGGTTATTAAGCCCCTGAACTAAAAAAGCACTTTACACGGTAGATACCAATTGCCCTGGTGCGGTGGCAAACGTGGTAATATAAGGGATTAATGACAGCTGCCACTAAGCCCTAGATTAGTAATAGGACCCCCATTTCTAATCCTGTAAATAATGATCCCAATGATGGCAATGATCCCAAACACACAGATAAGTAAACAATCAACTGGTTTAAGAGAAAGAAAATAAAGCTGCTCCAGTTTCCCAGGCAATCACCTGAACTGTATTCAATCGAAAATTTATGGAAGGAACTAAGGATCAGAGTTCATAGAAGGAGCTCTGAGAACCTTAAAGATTTGAAGAGTGTTTGTGTGGATGAATGGCCAAACTCACCCCTGAGCAACGCATGCGACTAGTTTCTCCATACAGGAGGCATCTTAAAGCTGTCATCACCAACAAAAGCTTTTGTACAAAGTATTAAATAAATTTCAGTATGCATGTTCAATACTTTTTTCCCTATGTCTTTTCTCATTACTACACATAGCTTAATTTATGGACATCTGTGGTTTGATTCTTTGACTGTGTGGATTGGATGGGTTACCAACATCTGGTAATAAATTCATGTCAATATCACCTTTAGAAATATATTTACCTAGAAAATTGGTGATGTGTTCAATACGTACAGTTAGGTCCAGAAATATTTGGACAGTGACACAATTTTCGCGAGTTGGGCTCTGCATGCCACCACATTGGATTTGAAATGAAACCTCTACAACAGAATTCAAGTGCAGATTGTAACGTTTAATTTGAAGGTTTGAACAAAAATATCTGATAGAAATTGTAGGAATTGTACACATTTCTTTACAAACACTCCACATTTTAGGAGGTCAAAAGTAATTGGACAAATAAACCAAACCCAAACAAAATATTTTTATTTTCAATATTTTGTTGTGAATCCTTTGGAGGCAATCACTGCCTTAAGTCTGGAACCCATGGACATCACCAAACGCTGGGTTTCCTCCTTCTTAATGCTTTGCCAGGCCTTTACAGCCGCAGCCTTCAGGTCTTGCTTGTTTGTGGGTCTTTCCGTGTTAAGTCTGGATTTGAGCAAGTGAAATGCATGCTCAATTGGGTTAAGATCTGGTGATTGACTTGGCCATTGCAGAATGTTCCACTTTTTTGCACTCATGAACTCCTGGGTAGCTTTGGCTGTATGCTTGGGGTCATTGTCCATCTGTACTATGAAGCGCCGTCCGATCAACCTTGCGGCATTTGGCTGAATCTGGGCTGAAAGTATATCCCGGTACACTTCAGAATTCATCCGGCTACTCTTGTCTGCTGTTATGTCATCAATAAACACAAGTGACCCAGTGCCATTGAAAGCCATGCATGCCCATGCCATCACGTTGCCTCCACCATGTTTTACAGAGGATGTGGTGTGCCTTGGATCATGTGCCGTTCCCTTTCTTCTCCAAACTTTTTTCTTCCCATCATTCTGGTACAGGTTGATCTTTGTCTCATCTGTCCATAGAATACTTTTCCAGAACTGAGCTGGCTTCATGAGGTGTTTTTCAGCAAATTTAACTCTGGCCTGTCTATTTTTGGAATTGATGAATGGTTTGCATCTAGATGTGAACCCTTTGCATTTACTTTCATGGAGTCTTCTCTTTACTGTTGACTTAGAGACAGATACACCTACTTCACTGAGAGTGTTCTGGACTTCAGTTGATGTTGTGAACGGGTTCTTCTTCACCAAAGAAAGTATGCGGCGATCATCCACCACTGTAGTCATCCGTGGACGCCCAGGCCTTCTTGAGTTCCCAAGCTCACCAGTCAATTCCTTTTTTCTCAGAATGTACCCGACTGTTGATTTTTCTACTCCAAGCATGTCTGCTATCTCTCTGATGGATTTTTTCTTTTTTTTCAGCCTCAGGATGTTCTGCTTCACCTCAATTGAGAGTTCCTTAGACCGCATGTTGTCTGGTCACAGCAACAGCTTCCAAATGCAAAACCACACACCTGTAATCAACCCCAGACCTTTTAACTACTTCATTGATTACAGGTTAACGAGGGAGACGCCTTCAGAGTTAATTGCAGCCCTTAGAGTCCCTTGTCCAATTACTTTTGGTCCCTTGAAAAAGAGGAGGCTATGCATTACAGAGCTATGATTCCTAAACCCTTTCTCCGATTTGGATGTGAAAACTCTCATATTGCAGCTGGGAGTGTGCACTTTCAGCCCATATTATATATATAATTGTATTTCTGAACATGTTTTTGTAAACAGCTAAAATAACAAAACTTGTGTCACTGTCCAAATATTTCTGGACCTAACTGTATTTCACCGGCTAAATTTCCTATATTTGCAAAGCTTTAAAAAAAAAAAAATTTTAAAAAAATCAAATGAATATTATACCTTAAACAATTAAAATGACCAGGGATGAGAGTTTATATTAATGTGTACACGTGCTGAAATAATTATTCCTGTCAGTATAATGCAATATTGCATTCAAAATACCTGAAAACCCACTGAAACCAATTAAAAAGATATGAAAACAGAAAAATATTGTCACTAGTTGCACTGACTCACATCTAAGATAGTATATGGTGAACTCCTAGGTGAACATGTAGATTTTAATATTCAAAAGAAAACATATTTGCAGGTTGACTTACAAATTGAAATGAAAGTATTAGCTATACATACTAATATGAGGACTAATAAATTCTCTTATGTATGTACAATCGTAAAAAATGTTTTCTAAGCAAAGTTTTACTTCACTCTTGTATTTATACTGCCATGCTACATCTACATTGAAATTTAACACAATTAATGGTAGTCTATTAAATTCTTACTAGAGTTTTTGGTGTACTTTATGGTTACAGAGCAAGTAAATGAAGAAACTACAAATTTTAACAAAGACACCACAGAGATGGATTTCAAAGATTTACCACAGACAATTTAAAAATGGGCCCTTACAGAGCCTGTATTCACAGTTCACCCACACAATTAAGACTGCCAAACTTCCCCCACAGAGCAACAATTTTAAAAAGGCCCATATGTTGTCTGTCCACAGCTCCAGCTCGGTGGTGAATTTCAACCTCAAACAACAGAGTCTCAGAATAGCCTGCTGTTGTTGAGTTTGGTCGTGCAGGTGTTACGCTGACCAGATGAGCAGGAGCTGGATGAATCAGAGGAGTAGAGTTGAGTGAGGTTCGAGGTTTGCCAATTTCATGTTCGAGTGATTTTGGGGGTGCTCGAGATCGAACTCGAACACAAGCTTTATGCTGAAAGCTCGATAGCTCGACTTACGTTCGAGAACAGTTCGATCAGCAAAAAGCCTAGCTAGTTACTAGCTGGCTTTTCACTTTAATAGTGTGAGTCACTCTGTGATTCACACTATTATCTTATTTCAGCGCATAGTGTGCGGGGGCGGTGCGTTTAGATCAGTGCTGCTGGGATAATGGCGATCGCCATTTTTATTTTTTTTTCCCTAAGCACGCGTGCAGTGGGGCGGGCCAGCATGTCAGCCAATCCCAGACACACACACAGCTAAGTGGTCTTTTTTGCCAGACAAGCAAAGGCATGTGTCATAGGCTGTCCATGTCACATGTCCTTGCATTAAAAATACGGCCATTTTCCCTCACGGCGCCATTATCTGCTTTCTGCGTGTAGGTGACAGTCACCACTCACGCAGCTCCTGTCGCCGCTCCGGTTGTGTACGCTATACACAAAGCGCTCTACAGATTAGGGACAGAAGTTTATTTCAGCCCTTTTCAGGGCTCATTTCCTCGGGCTCAAAGCCATAGGTGACAGTCAGATCCATGGAAACGCTGTATACAGCTTCAGATAACAGCGTCTGTGTACCTAAGCTCAGGGAATTCCTGGCTGCATTTCAACATTAGGAGGGATAGAAAGTGAGGCTTCCTTTCCTGTCCACTGACCCAGAGAACCCGTCCACTGTACCCACCTGCCCACTTTTGCTACGCTATTTTTATAGCAAACAGTGCTGAACATAAGTGGCATCCAAAAAGTGGCTGCTATACTAATTTTGTGTCCCACTTGTGCCAAGCATTTTCCAGCACCTCTGCATTCAACCCTCATGCACATTTTGCTACGCTATTTTTGTAGCAAACAGAGCTGAACATAAGTGGCATCCAAAAGTGGCTGCTATATTCCATTGCTGTTCCACTGGTGCCAAGCATTTTCCAGCACCTTTGCATACAACCCTCATGCACATTTTGCTACGCTATTTTTATAGCAAACAGTGCTGAACATAACTGGCATCCAAAAAGTGGCTGCTATACTCCATTGCTGTCCCACTGGTGCCAAGCATTTTCCAGCACCTCTGCATTCAACCCTCATGCACATGTCAGTTTTAGGGCCATAGTTGCATTGTTAGGGATAGTCAGTGTTGGTTCTTCAGCTGTCAATAAAGCTAGACCACCTCTGCAATCTACACCACCTCTCAATTTTTGCTACCACATTTTAAGTGGCTAATCTTGTCGCTAACAAAATGAGGGCCAAAAGACAGATGCTGGTGGAAGGGGAACAGGCGTGTTGGAAAAGAAAAAAAAGTTTGTGTCCGTGGGGAAGGTGGCAAAGTTACATTAACATCTGCTGAAGATAGGCCACCTTCCAGCAAAAGTAAGATGTCTACTACTTTCCGTGGACAATCCAATATGCTCCCTTTTTTACGGACCCGAACAACTGTAAGAAAGGTAGGTGATGCACAAAAAAAGAACATGCTTGAATGGATCTCAAGTGCTCCAACAAGTGCCCTCTCCTCCACCTCAACTACCACATAAAAAAAAACAGTCCTCTGAGTTGTCATTCCAATCACACTTGCTTTCTCCCAGCTCTCAAGTCTCCATCCGCCCTGCACAGTATGGTGGAACAGAGATGGCTGAGTCTGCAGAGCTGTTCAGTAAAACTATAGCCTGGGAATCAGAGGTCTGCTCTCAAGCTACAGTGAGTACAGACGAGGAAATGGTCTGCAGTGATGCCCAGAAGCTTTGTGACTCAGATTCAGGCCCTGATGACCAAGTTTATGAGCATAATGTAGATCCTCATTCACAAACTGTAACATCTGTTGGTGTAGACAATGAGGAATATACTGATGACGATGAGACGCAGATACCAGATTGGGATGACAACTTAAATATTCGGTCAGGGCAGGAAGAGGCTAGGTCTGAGGGCGAGGGAAGTGCAAACACAACGCTTGATGATGAAGTTCTAGATCCCACTTACTGTCAACCCACAGTCAGGCACTTGAGGAGGTCAACAGAGACGGTGGAGGAGGATGCAACTGACGACGAAGTTACCTTGTGCCTTCCTGGACAGAGTGGAGTACTGGTAGCATGTCTACAACTGCATCCTCAGCCACCACTCTGCCTCTGAGCACAAGTCGGGGTGGCTCTGCAGGTCACATGTCTTCTAAGCCTTGCCTAGCCTGGTCCTTTTTTGACCTTGCAAAGGATCTCCCAAATCATGTGATCTGTAAAATTTGTCGGGATTCTATAAGTGGAGGCAAAAAGCTCACCAGTTTGACAACTTCTTCCATGAATCCTCTCATGAATACCAAGCATAATTCCCAGTGGGAAGCTCACTGTGCTGCAATGCGGCCTAGCGCAGCGGACCAACCACCGCCTGCCCCTTCCAGTGCATCCGCACGCTCTTCATCTTCTATGACTGTGGGGACAGCTGTCACACCTGGTTTTCCACGCACACCTTCCACCACTATAACTGCAACAGGCAGTTTGCTTGGTAGGTCGTCAGTTGGTTTGGAAGGGGAAACAAGTGAGCGTGTACAGCTCTCTCAGACATCGATAGCACCAACGTTGGATGAAGGCAACATCATGTCTACGTCTGCACTTTCCTCACAAACCTGCATTTTTCCAAGGACACCCTACTCACCACCATCTACACTCAGCAGCCAGATCTCTGTCCATCAGATGTGGACAAATAAAAGGCCATTTCCTGCGACCCATGACAAAGCCAAGAGGTTGACTTTATCCCTCTATAAGCTCTTGGCTACCAAAATGCTGCCTTTTCACCTGAAGAACACACAGGATTTTCGAGACCTTATGTCCGTCGCTGTGCCCCAGTACCAGATGCCCAGTCGCCACTACTTCTCCAAGAAAGGTGTGCCTGCACTACACCAGCATGTCGCACACAACATCACCGCTTCCTTGAGAAACTCTGTGTGTGAACGGGTGCATTTCACCACCAATACTTGGACCAGTAAGCATGGACTGGGGCGTTACATGTTGCTGACTGGGCACTGGGTAACTATGGTGATAGATGGAGAAGTGTCTGCTGAACAAGTCTTGCCATCCCCACGACTTGTGCGTCAATCCTCTGTATGTATAAGTTCCTCCACTGCTTCTGCCTCCTCAACCTCGTCTGGGTCCTCCACCTCCGCCCTAAGCCTGCCTGGTCAGGCCACCAGCGTTGTAACTGCGCACAAGGAATCACGCACACCTCCTTACTATGCTGGCAGCAGAGCGCAACGGCATCAGGCGGTCTTTAGCTTGAAATGTCTTGGAAATAAGAGTCACACAGCGGCTGAGTTGTGGCCAGCTCTGCTGTCCGAGATTCATAAATGGTTGTCTCCACTCAACCTGCAGCCAGGTAAGGCCGTGTGCGACAATGCTGCAAACCTGGGTGCGGCCCTTCGCCTGGGCAAGGTGACACACGTGCCTTGTATGGCTCCCGTGTTGAACCTTGTTGTCCAGCAATTTTTAACACACTATCCTGGCCTAGATGGCTTTCTGCACAGGGCACGAAAACTGTCTGCTCACTTCCGCCGTTCAACCGCCGCAGCTGAGCGACTTGCATCGCTCCAAAAGTCTTTCGGCCTGCCGGTTCATCGCCTGAAATGCGATGTGCCGACACGCTGGAATTCGACTCTCAAAATGTTACAGCGACTGTGGCAGCACCGTCGAGCACTGGTGCAATACGTCATGACGTATAGCCTGGGCCGATGAGACGCAGAGGTGGGGCAGATCACCCTGATGGAGTGGTCTCAGATCAAGGACCTATGCACCCTTCTGCACAGTTTCAACATGGCGACAAATATGTTTAGCGCTGACAATGCCATTATCAGCATGACAATTCCAGTCATTTTCATGCTGGAGTACACGTTAAACACTATTCGGAGTCAGGGGGTGGTTCAACAGGAAGGGGAGGAAGTAAATGAGGATTCATATGCGCAAGGGATAACAACATCACCAAGGTCCAGACGTTCATCATCACCAAGGCAGCAGGCATGGGACGATGGGGGAGAGGGATTAACAAGGGCGCATGGTAGCAGGCAAAATGTTGAGGAAGGTGCAGGAGAACATGAAGAAATGGAGGACGAACTGTCCATGGACATGGAAGACTCAGCAGATGAGGGAGACCTTGGTCACATTTCAGTTGAAAGAGGTTGGGGGGAGATGTCAGAGGAAGAAAGAACGGTTAGCACCTCTATGCCACAAACACAGCAAGGACTTGTTCCGCATGGATGCGCGAGACACATGAGCGCCTTCTTGCTGCACTACCTACAACATAACCCTTGGATTGTCAAAATTAGAAGTGATGATGACTACTGGGTTGCCACACTATTAGATCCCCGGTACAAGTCCAAATTTTGTGAAATAATTCCAGCCATAGAAAGGGACGCATGTATGCAGGACTATCAGCAGAAGCTGTTACTCAATTTTAGCTCTGCTTTTCCACCAAACCCCAGTGGTGCACGGAGTGAATCTCCCAGTTGTAACTTGACAAAAATGGGACGGTCTCATCATCAACAGTCTAACCGTACGAGCAGCATCGTATCTGGTGCTAGTAACAGCAATTTTATTGAATCGTTTCATAATTTTTTTAGACCATCCTTTGCAAGGCCAACAGAGAAAAGAAGTCTGAAACATAGTCAACGGCTGCAGAGGATGATACAGGAGTATCTCCAAATGAACATCGATGCCATGACTTTGCAACTGGAGCCTTGATCATTTTGGGCTTCAAATCTTGAAAAATTGCCTGAGCTTGCCACTTACGCCTTGGAGATCTTGTCGTGTCCAGCTGCCAGCGTTGTCCCTGAACGTGTCTTCAGTGCTGCTGGGTGTGTGCTGACAGATAAGCACACGCATTTGTCCAGTGACAATGTGGACAGACTAACGTTCATCAAAATGAATAAGTCATGGATCCGCAAGGACTTTACTACCCCTGTGTCATCCTGGGGAGAGTAAATGCTTGTGGATTTGGAATGTGCTTGATGTAAATGTACCTGTCAAGTTTGCAACTGGGGCACAAGTGCTGCCACTGAAGTGGTGTCTGTGGGCCCAATTTTTGGAAAAAAGGGAGACTCCGCTTGGAGTAACCCTTGCTGTGTTTTTAAAAATGAGCCAAGATGAACAGATCTGGGATCAGCAAAGACTTTGCTAGACCTTCCCCGGTGTCATCCGGGCGACAGCTAAGGCTGGCGTATTTTGGAATATGCTTGATGCAAATGAAAACATCCTGTTTGCAACTAGGGCACAAGTGCTGCCACTGAAGTGGTGTCTGTGGGGCCCAATTTTTGGAAAAAAGGGAGACTCCACTTGGAGTGACCCTTGCTGTGTTTTTAAAAATGAGCCAAGATGAACAAGTCATGGTTCAGCAAAGACTTTGCTACCTACCCCGGTGTCATCCTGGGGACAGTTAAGGCTGGTGTATTTTGGAATGTGCTTGATGCAAATCAAAACATCCTGTTTGCAACTAGGGCACAAGTGCTGCCACTGAAGTGGTGTCTGTGGGGTCCAATTTTTGGAAAAAAAGGGATACTCAGCTTGGAGTAACCCTTGCTGTGTTTTTAAAAATGAGCCAAGATGAACAAGTCATGGTTCAGCAAAGACTTTGCTATACCTACCCCGGTGTCATCCTGGGGACAGTTAAGGCTGGCGTATTTTGGAATGTGCTTGATGCAAATCAAAACATCCTGTTTGCAACTAGGGCACAAATGCTGCCACTGAAGTGGTGTCTGTGGGGCCCAATTTTTGGAAAAAAGGGAGGCTCCGCTTGGAGTAACCCTTGCTGTGTTTTTAAAAATGAGCCAAGATGAACAAGTCATGGTTCAGCAAAGACTTTGCTATACCTACCCCGATGTAATCCTAGGGACAGTTAAGGCTGGCATATTTTGGAATGTGCTTGATGCAAATCAAAACATCCTGTTTGCAACTAGGGCACAAGTGCTGCCACTGAAGTTGTGTCTGTGGGGCCCAATTTTTGGAAAAAAGGGAGACTCCGCTTGGAGTAACCCTTGCTGTGTTTTTATAATTGAGCCAAGATGAACAGATCTGGGATCAGCAAAGACTTTGCTAGACCTTCCCCGGTGTCTTCCGGGCGACAGCTAAGGCTGGCGTATTTTGAAATGTGCTTGATGCAAATGAAAACATCCTGTTTGGAACTAGGGCACAAGTGCTGCCACTGAAGTGGTGTCTGTGGGTCCCATTTTTTGGAAAAAAGGGAGACTCCGCTTGGAGTAACCCTTGATGCGTTTTTAAAAATGAGCCAAGATGAACAGATCTGGGATCAGGAAAGACTTTGCTATACCTACCTCGGTGTCATCCTGGGGACAGTTACGGCTGGCGTATTTTGGAATGTGCTTGATGCAAATCAAAACATCCCGTTTGCAACTAGGGCACAAGTGCTGCCACTGAAGTGGTGTCTGTGGGGCCCAATTTTTGGAAAAAAAGGGAGGCTCCGCTTGGAGTAACCCTTGATGTGTTTTTAAAAATGAGCCAAGATGAACAGATCTGGGATCAGGAAAGACTTTGCTAGACCTTCCCTGGTGTCATCCGGGCGACAGTTAAGGCTGGCGTATTTTTGAATGTGCTTGATGCAAATGTACCTGTGAAGTGTACAACTGGAGCACAAGTGCTGCCACTGAAGTGTTGTCTGTGGGGCCCAATTTTTGGAAAAAAGGGAGAGTCTGCTTAGAGTCCCCTTGCTGTGTTTTACATGATTTTAGAAGGGTATGCCATGCCTATATCTGTGTCTCTCCTCTTTTTCCTCATCCAGCTGTTTAGTTTTCGCATGGGTATTGTCCTTGTCCCTTTCCCATGTGTTTGTGTTGTCTTGGGAGTTTTTTGGCACCTTTTGGACAACTTTGAGGGTGTTTTCCAGGTGTTTTTAGGTGTTTGTGATTGCCTCCCATTGTTTTCAATGGGGTTCGAGAGGTTCATCGAATGGCTCGTTGAACGGCTCATCAAACGGGGCACCGTTCGACGAACCAAACTGAACTCGAACTCTAGGGGGGTGGCTAATCTCTACAGAGGAGTAGGAGGAGGAAACATGGACAGAGAAATGTGCACCAATCCTCGGTGGTGTTAGGGCATGTGCTAAAATGGTATCTGTGTATGGCACAGCCCACATTATATTACACCGTGCCTAACAACATTTCTTAAAAAAAGGCCCCGAGCGATCCTGTTTTCTATATTTCTCCTACAGAGCCTAATTTTCAGCTGCTGTTGCAGTTGAAAAGCTCGTAGTTGGATTTGTGATCTAGCTGGCAGCCCGCCAGCTAGACTTGCTTCTGCCAGCCCCAGCCATTTAGATTTGATGTGGCTCTCCCATGCTGCTCAGTGTCTATCCCGGGAATCCGAAGCATTCATTTTGAAATAAATATTGTTCAAAGCAAGCAGGTCTCTCAATATATGACAGGTTTGATAATGGAATAAGACCCTGTTTCCATTTTTGGGTTTGGTAGTTCTATGGCCACTAATAGATTGCACTGCCTGTATGCTGCGGTTTTGGACCTCTATACAAAGCTATGCGATGCAATGCAGTATGAGCCTTCAGAGATATTCACACAGCAAGGCATGCTGTACACACACTGTTTTGTTTTTTAGACTTTAAAGGGTCTCACCTATGCTGATCAGTGTCTATCCTCGGAATCCAAAGCATTTATTTTGAAAATATTATTGTTCAAAGCAGACATAAAACATTGGCATAGTTTATTCACAGAGCAACAAATTTAACAAATAATGGCCCTTATATAGCCTGTATTGCTATTTCCCCTCAGCCAAGATTGACATAGTTCCCCCACAGACCAACAGATTTTTTTTTTACAAAGGTCCTGAAACATCCTGTTTACTAAGTTGACCCTCACAGTTCTCATATCCTGAGATCAACCACACAGCACCTAATTAAAACATAGATGGGTCACAGATCCCCATCCAACACAGTGCTCACAAACCATAAGTGACAGGTGCCTGATTTGTTGAAGTTCCCAGTGCTTTGCTCATTTTCAAGGGGGTTACATTGATGAAAGATGCCCATGCTCCTCAGGCTCTAACTCTGTGTTTTCAGCAGGACACCAATTCTTTGACAGCTTGCTTTAATAATTCCCACACAGCAGCCGATTTTCTGATACAGTGGTGGGTAGTCTAGTTGCTGCCTTTAAAAAAATCATAGTTGGATTTGGACTCAAGCATGAAGTACAGCAGCTAGACTTCCTTCTGTCAGTCCCAGCCATTTAGACTTGAAGCGGCCCACCTATTCAGCTCAGTATCTATCCCGAGAATCCAAAGCATTTATTTTGAAAAAATTATTGTTCAAAGCAGGCAGGTCTGTCTGAATACAACAGCTTTGAATAATGGAATGAGGACACTGAGTTCAATGAGTTCACCTGAGGTGAGTTTACTTGCTGTCACAGGTGGGGTACCTTGGGAACCTCCAGCTGTGAATGTAGATGAACTCAGTTATTTCCCCACTCAGTCAGTGTCTGCCTGAAGCCACAGTGAGTGGTCATGTTCTGTAATATGCCTGGGTGCTGTGATTTCAAAATGTAGCAGAGCCGGGATTATTGAGGGATCTTGTATGGACTACATTGTACCTGGTTGTTTGTGGAGTTAATACATTGTAAAAAGAGAGTGATTTATTTTGTATTTTATTTCAAATAAAGGATTATTTCTATGTTTGTGTTTATTTCTTTTCACTTACAGGATTAGTAATGGGGGGTCTCATAGACCCCTACCCATTACTAACCAAGGGCTTAGTGGCAGCTCTGAAATGTCATTAACCCCTTATATTACCTCAATTGCCACCTCACCAAAGCAATCAGGATGAGACAGGTAAAGCGCTGGGATTGTCACATTTAATGGATGCAAAATTCCAGGCAGCTGCGGGCTGCTATTTTTTAGGCTGGTCTCATAGACCCCTGCCCATTACTAATCAAAGGCTTAGTAGCAGCTCTGAAATGTCATTAACCCCTTATATTACGTCAATTGCCACCGCACCAAGGCAATCAGGATGACACGGGTAAAGCGCTGGGATTGTCACATTTAATGGATGCAACAATTCTGGGTAGCTGCGGGCTGCTATTTTTAGGCTGGGGGGCCAATAACCATAAGCCTCCCCAGCCTGAGAGTACCAGCCCACAGCAGTCGACTTTATCTTAGCTGGGTATCAAATTTGGGGGATACTGCATGCTTTTTTGAAAATTATTTAAATAATTTAAAAAAGCTGCATAGGTTCCCTCATATTTTGATACAAAGCCAAGATAAAGCACATGGCAACTTTATTTGTGCTGGGTATCTATAGACAGGGAACCCTGCAATATTTCTTTGTAAATATTTGTTTATTTATATGTTATCTCAATTTGGGGACCCAGACAGCTACTGTGAGGGCAGCAAATCTGAGATGGTGGCAGAGAAGATGGGCGGGGGAAGCAATGCATATGTGTCATGATTCCTCTGTGATGAATTCATGACGAATACATAAATAGTAGAAATTATTCAAATAATCCAAAACCAAATATTTCACTATTCGCCCATCACTACCAGTCATCAGTGTTGGCCAAAATGCGTATAACATGAGGGGCACGGGAAAGGCTGAGTGATATAAATGGGTGCACATGAGTTAACTTTTCCAAGTAGCTCAGGAATATCTGGGTAGGTTTTCAGAAAGTGCTAAACCACTACGTTGAGCAGTTCGGCCAGGCCTGATACACGTGCAAGCTTACCAATCTTCAAAGCCACCAGCAGGTTAAGGCCATTATCACACATGACCATGCCTTGTTATAAATGAAGTGTCTGGTATATCATACCTTTCAACAACTCTGTGGCAATGTGCTATTTTTCACCTAATGAAATTAGTTTTACCATAGCCTGTTCCGCTTCATAGAGGCAATGCTGCAATGTTTACAGCTTGCGGCTGATACGGACAACGTACTTGGATATGACTATCCAGAAATAGAGGATGAGGGGGTGCATCAACTGGTGTAGGATGGGAGGGGAACTCTGACTGAACTAAACCCTCGGCATTGGTATCACATGTGCCATCCCAGAGTCTGACTCTGTCTTAGCCTCCACAAGGCTCAACCAGTGTGTCATCAGGCAAATGTAGCATCTTTGCCCAGAAGCACTTGTCCACATGCAGAGTTAAGTGGACTTTCCGAATAACTGAATGGGTGAGGGCTTGGATGTTGTTCTGGGACACGTGCTGTTCTAAGGCACACCGGGAAAATTAGTGGCAGCTTGGGAACAAGTACCAAGGGACAGCTGCCGTCATGAGGTTGCGGAAAACATCACAAGCCTGAATAGCAACATTTCCAGGTCAAGTAGCCTTGAAATGTGCCCATTTAGTGTTTGAGCCTGTAAATGGGTGGGTGGCTGGGTATTAACATTTCTGTTCAAAGGCATGGGGTAAGGACAGCTAAACCCTGCCCAGGGACAAAAAAAATTGTAGAACATTGCTGATGGTGCTTGCAAATGTGCACTGATCGTGCGGGGAGGAATGTATCCACACATGCATCCTGAACAGATGATTGCCAAGCATGTGTGCCTCCCCAGCAGCAGTCAAACTGCTCGGATACAAGGTTGCTGTGGCTCGAGGGTCTCTGGACCCGGGGGCTTGCGGCCACCTCAAATGTAAGGGGATATTTACAGGGGATGAATGTTCATGACGCCACCTGTGGGTTGCGGTAAAGGAGAGTACCCCTGCTGCCGATGGGAGTATCGGGGCAGATGGTGTGGGGCAGCCAGGTGTCAGTCCCTCCACAGGTAGGGAAGGCCCTGTATAGAGTGGATTTGGTAAACGGGTAGCTTGCTTTGCCTTGGGAAGCAGGGTGAAGGGTTCCGATTACTCACTGCAGTTGTCATGGTGTTGGATCAGGTGGATTAAGCAGACACTCACACAGATGGTAAACCAAAGTCTCCAGGCACCGCAGTCTCTACGGGGGGGAAGCCCGTCCAGGTCCCGCCCCCACCAATGTCACTTGGTAAGTCCGGAGCCCTGCCTCTGTTCACAAATTGTTTTACTGTTGTGGCCCCTTGGCTTGAAGCTTTCGAGGCCCCGCTACCCGTGTGTGTGGCAGCTGTGCTCTTGGTGGCTGGCACTTGGGATTTCAGTGGGTTGTGTATTTTGGAGAACCCTATCCCCCGCGTTGTGCTGATGCCTCCAATCTCTGAGCTCTTGGGGAAAGTTCATAAAGAGACTATCCTCCACAGGTTAATTATCAGGTTGCTTGAAGCTACTCCCCGATCTAGGGTCCTGTACCCCGCCGTGCTCAGTGCTGGTAAAGTGGCTGGGATTTCAGGTGCCAACAGTCCTCCTAGACTGCATCTGTTACACTCCTGTCCAGTATTCCTAATACCGGTCCCTGACTTCTGGGGTCCTGGACCTCCATTTGCGCCTCAACCTGTCGCCTCCCGGGGAGCTCCAACTCCCTTGCTCCTCACTCTCTGAGGGCTACTACTTCACTAACTCTAAGCTGACTTCCTCCCTCGCACCAGTCTGCCTGACCCCTAGATAGGTGGCCATGCTCCAACTTGACCAACCCACTGGTGTGTCTGTCCAGCCTTGGTGTGAGGTGTGGTTGGGATTTGTAGTGCGGATGTCAGTGACACTGTTGATGGGAACCTGGAACCACGGGGGGTAGGCCCTGCACACTGGAGAAAAATATGCAGTTCCCTTTAGCACCTGATGCAGTCAGGGGCGCAACATGCCCCCTTGGTTAAACGTACCTCGTTCCTAAGCTACCAGATACCTAGAGTTTTATTAAAACTGTAATTGTAAAAAGATAACAGGTTAAACATTCTTCCCTCTATGGGGAGGCAATACACTTTTAACGTTACAAACTTCACAGAGTTTATTTAAGAATCACTGGGAATGCTACCGGTTGTAGTGGTAGCTGACAGCTCAGCCTACTCTGCTGCAGCTCCTTCCTGTGACAGTCCATTCCCATTGTGCCTTTTTCCCTTCAACCCACCACCCAAAAAACCTGAACCCTGGTGCCACCGCTAGCCATGGTGTCACACTACCCCGAGTTCCTTGCTGTGTCCTTGCTGACGGGGACTGAACCCCCAGTGGGTCAAGGGATGACTCTGGTAGGCACACGAGGTGCAACTATATACATATAGCACAAATTTGTGCTGGCTGCTGCCAGTCCTGCAGTCTTGGTCCATATTTAACTTTATATTCATCAGAAAATTAGGTGACTTTCTCGGTTAATTTATACTTTGCAACATTTCTAATTATTCAGATTTCAACATTTAAAAGAACATAACAGATAACATTTTTAATGAAATAGCTGGATTTCGCTACCATTCCTCTCTAAGGTAGTCGGGGCAGATGCAGGAGCTGGTATCACTCTTTCACCCTCCTTGACGTGCCTTCTCACCTCCAGGGTGTACCAGCCCCACTCCCCACAATGCCGGCAATAGGAGACCATGTCCCCGGCTTCAGGTTTCGATCGGGGTGTCCCTTTGGGAGGTGTTCTGCGACATCCCTCATGGAGACAAAAACCCCGTCAGCAAGGCCCGTGTCTGCTATGAACCCCCAACCTTTAACGGGGTCGAACCGCTCCACAAGGCCCCGATACCGTGGCCATCTGACCCGGAAGGTAGCCTTTCTCAGATGCTCCTTTTCTTTGTGCGTGCGGGCAGCAACCTCTGCCCGATGCCGCTCCCAAGTAGCCATTTCTGTGAGCAGCTGCTGGTGTTGCCTATCCCAGTAGGGGGCACTGACCTCGGCTTCCGCCTCCAGGGGAACCGTGTGTAGACGGAGTCCCGCGGCCCCAGCAGCTACCGGGAGGCCACGCTGCAGTGGAACCGGCATGTCGATGGGTTCCTCCTTTGCAGCTGCAACAAAAGATGCCGGTGGTTCCACAACTGGGGTTGCGTCAGCCGGTGGTGAGGCTGGAGGCGTTGCAGCCTAGTCTGGTCTTGCCGGTGGTGAGGCCAGGGGCACTGCGGCCTGGTCTGGACTGACCGACAGAGAGGCCGGAGGCATTGCGGTCTGCTCTTCTTCCGCAGGGGTTGGAGTTTCCACTGCCGGTATCGGGGTTAGTGGCTTGGCTGCAGCCACAGCCGAGGGTGTAGGAGGTGGCATGGCTATTGCAGTGGCCGGGGGCAGACCGGATTCCGCAGTCCTGTAGGCTGGATCAACCGGAACTGGGTTACTGCTTACCCACTCCACACGCAGGTCATCCGCTTCATGGGCCCGCACCGCCACGGCCACGCTCCTCATCTTGACTCTCCAGTCGTCCAGCATGAACAGGAACATCCGCATTTGCCTGCAGAGTTGCTCCGTTTCCTTCTCGATCCAGTGAGCCATCCCAGGAACAGCACTCTCAGGTGACCAGTCTCGTTGTTCCGACATCTTCTTGCTTCTCCTTCCAAGAGCTTTAATGCAGAGTCCTGGTGTCGCTGCGCCAAACTCTGCCTTCACATCCTGTTACACCCCCCCCCCTTGGTTCTCATCACCAATCTCTCTGGATGAGGGGCAGGGCTTCGTCTTTGTGCTCTTTTACTGGGCATGATGGCGCAGTTGTTGTTTTTGGAGCCAAAATATGGCGGGCAAGATGGCGGCAATGCAATTTTACAGTTACTTTTTAGATTTTGACAGTTCTGTAAGGCGCACATCACCCGGGTCAGCGGGCCTAGTTCTGTTTGTGATGCCAGAAATTTGAAGGTGTGTCGCCCCAGCAGCAGTTGAACTGCCCGGATACAGGGTTGCTGTGTCTCGAGGATCTCTGGACCGGGAGGCTTACGGCCACTTCAAATGTAAGGGGATATTTACAGGGGTTGAATGTTCATGACGCCACCTACGGGTTGCGGTAAAGGGGAGTACCGCCGCTGCCGATGGGAGTACCGGGGCAGATGGTGTGGGGCAGCCAGGTGTCAGTCCCTCCGCAGGTGGAGAAGGCCCCGGATAGAGGGGATTTGGTAAACGGTTAGCTTGCTTGGCCTTGGGAAGCAGGGTGCAGGGGTCAGATTACTCACCGCGGTAGTCGGGGTGTTGGATCAGGTGGATTAAGCAGACAGTCACACAGCTGGTAAACCAAAGTCTCCAGGCACCGCAGTCTCTATGGGGGGAGCCCGTCCAGGTCCCTCCCCCACCAGTGTCACTTGGTAAGTCCGGAGCCCTGCCTCCGTGCACAAATTGTTTTACTGTTGTGGCCCCTTGACTTGAAGCTTTTGAGGCCCCACTACCCGTGTGTATGGCAGCTGTGCTCTTGGTGGCTGGCACTTGGAATTTCAGTGGGTTGTGTATTTTGGAGAACCCTATCCTCCGCGTTGTGCTGATGCCTCCAATCTCTGAGCTCTTGGGGAAAGTTCATAAAGAGACTATCCTCCACAGGTTAATTATCAGGTTGCTTGAAGCCACTCTCCGATCTAGGGTCCTGTACCCTGCCGTGCTCGGTACCGGTAAGGTGGCTGGGCTTTCTGGTGCCAACAGTCCTCCTAGACTGCGTCTGTTCTGTTACACTCCTGTCCAGTGTGTTATGATCCGGAACCATGGAAGACCACCACAAATCATTGGCAAAAGGTGACAAGAGCATTGGCAACTAATCTGGCCGCCATCCCCTTACTAACCATCACAACTAGAAGTAGCCAAGGGGTGAACTAACATCCTGTGCACCGCGAACCCAGCTGGAGAACTAACTATCCTAAAGGTAGGAAAGATGAATAACTCTCTGCCTCAGAAAATAGACAAGAATAGCTAGCCCCCCACATTCAAAGACTGCGGTGATATAGGAAAAACACAATACACAGGTAGATGACAGGATTAGCAAAAGGTGAGGCCCCCGCTGACTAAAATAGGAAAGGACAGGAAAGGGACTGATGGTGGCCAGAGAAAAACCCTGCAAAATACCAACTTCCTGATAGTACAAAAAGGCCCTCAGATCGCACGATCTGAACTCCGTCCTATACCAGGTGCCCTTGTCATACCAATGAACAGAAGACAAGAATCATAACAAAGTCAACAAGCCACAAACACATGGACCCAAAGGAGCTATACTCCACACAGAACTGCAGGGAGTTCCTCAACAATCCACTAAGGGGGAAAATCCCTGCAAGCAAATAAACTGAAACCAACCACAGCAAATGACAAACCCAGATAAACAAAAGAACCAGACAATAAATAAAGAGCAAGCACTTATCTGGGGAAGATGTAGTGTAAAGCAGGATTAAGCAGGCTGGAGATACAAAGAACAACTGACATCTGGCAACAGCCTGCAATCAGACCAGGATTTAAATAAGCAGAGAGTTAGCAAAGGAAACACCCACTGCACAACACACCTGGTCCAAGTCCAAACCATTCCTGGCCACCAGAGGAAGCCTCCCAGCAGCCAAAACATAACTAACATTCACAACACCAGTGTTCCTAATACTGGTCCCCGACTCCTATGGTCCCGGACCAACGTTTTCAACCCAACCAGTCGCCTCTCGGGGAGCTCCAACTCCCTTGCTCCTCACTCTCTGAGGGCTACTACTTCACTAACTCTAAGCTGACTTCCTCCCACCAATCTGCCTGACCCTTAGGTGGGCGGCCATGCTCCAACTTGACCAACCCACTGGTATGTCTTTCCAGCCTTGGTGTGAGGTTTCGTTGGGATCTGTAGTGCGGATGTCAGTGACACTGTTGATGGGAACCTGGAACCACGGGGGGTAGGCCCTGCACCCTGGAGTACAGGATGCAGTTCTCTGTAGCACACTGATGCAGTCAAGGGCACTACACATGTAGTACAGGGGAAGAGGCAGTGGTGTCACCCTCAGACACCAATTGTGTACCCAGGCATCTTATCCACCTATTCAGGTGCTTTGATGACGTGCCTGAGCATGCTGGTGGTGGTCATGCTGATAGTGTTGAGTCCCCTGCTGATCTTTGTAAAACAGAGGTTGTAAAAGACCGTTCTTTTATTGGCCACATTTGAAAAAATGCAACATACTGGGGAACACCTAACCCTTGGCATCAAAACTTGCCTCGTGTGGATGCTCTTGGGAACAGTTGCCCACCTGCTTCCTCTAGCTACCTCACTGCCTCTGATGACCTTCTCAAAATTCTGAGAGGAATGACTGCTGGCCCTTTAAAAATTGATTGAGGGCCAGCTGCTGGCCCTCTAAAAATTGAGAGAGAGACACCTGCTGGCCCTCTAAAACTTGAGTAAGATATGTCTGCTGGCTCTTAGAAATTTATGAGTGAGGGCTGGTTGATGGCTCTCTAAAACTTAAAAGTGAAGGCCAGCTGCTGACCCTCTAAAAATCATAAGTGAGGACAGGCTGTTCATTATCACACCATCGGAGCTCCCAGCCAATGTCACCCCCCGCTCACCAGTCTGGTCCCCGGTCCCCATGCCTCCTCATTCCTGCTGGCAAGCTTGCTGACCCCTGCGCTGAAGTGCCGTCGGTCTGCCTGGCCACCTCCACCTCCATGCTTCCTGGTCTGACATCTGGTTCCCAAGGTCCTCACATGTGCACTAGGGTGCAGCCGCACTCGCTCCCCTATTCTTAAATGGCCAGCACTACCTGATGTCCCTCCTATGACCTTTGCAGGTACTGGGTAATTAAGGCATTCTCACCTATTAGAAGGTGCCTGTTCAACATGTCCCCTTAGCTAGTCTTCCCGTACTAGGTGTCAGGTCCCTGTGCTGTTATCTGAATACTGTACTGTCTTCATTCCGCCTAGTAGTGTCCGAGTAACTATCTATGAACATCCTGTACTCTCCAAACTCTGCAAGCTTCCTCCGCCTGCTTGTGACCTTCAGTATCAGCCTGTCCTAGACCACTCCAGTTTCGGTTTCCTCCACCCTGCCTCCTGGTCTCCATTTCATGGTGCCAGCTGTCGAGGTATTGGGAACCCCGAGGCTGCCTCCGTGGTGGTCACTTACCCATGTGTGTTCCTGCTTCCACCTTTGATGGTAGTAGTGAAGGCTTGGTGGCTGCTCAGGTCTGCTCCTCTGGATCGGTGAACCCACTTGCTACCCGTCCGGTACCCGGACGTGGCACTCATCCTCTAAAAATTATGAGTGAGGGCAGGCAGTGGACCTTCTAAAATTATGAGTGAGGGCTGCCTGCTGGTCCTCTAAAAATTATGAATGAGGTGCAGCTGTTGGCCCACTAAAAATTGAGTGTGGGCTGACTGCTATCAGCTATAAAATTATGAGTAAGGGCTGACTCTTGGCTTTCCAAAAATTATATGTGAGGGTCGGCTACTGGTCCTAAAATAACTGAGTGAGGTCCAACTGCTGGCCGACTAAAAATGAGTGAGTGCCGACTGCGAGCCCTTTAAAATTGAGTGGTAGCTGGATGAAGGCCCTATAAAAGTTATGAGTGAGGGCTGGCTCCAGGCTCTATAAAAAATTATGAGTGAGGGCTGGCTGCTGACCCACTAAAAATGAGTGAGTGCTTGCTGCGGGCCCTCTTAAAAGTTTGAGTGGGGGCCAGCTCCTAGCCCTCTAAAAATTGAGTAAGAGCAGGCTGCTGGCTCTTTAACAATTATGAGTGAGGGCCAGTTGCTTTCCCTCTAAAAATTGACTGAGGGCCGCCTACCGGTCTTCAAAGATTTATGAGTGAGTGTTAGCTGATGTCCCTCTAAAGATTATGAATGAGGGTGGATTACGGTCCCTCTAAAACTTGTCAGTGAAGGATGGCTGTTGGCCCTCTAAAAATTGAGTAAAATCTGGCTGCTGGCCCTCTAAAAATTATGAGTGAGGGCTGTCTGTTGATCCTATAAAGATAATGAATGAGGGTCAGTTGCTGACCTTCTAAAAATTATGAGTGAGGGTTAGAGCTGGATCCTGGCCCTCTAAAATTTATAAGTGAGGGCAAGCTGATGGCCCTCTAAAAATTGAATAAGGGCTGTTTGCTGGCCAAGTAAAAATTATGAGTGAGGGCTGGCTGCTGGCACTCTACAAATCATGATTGAGGGCTGGCTGGCTGCTGACCCTCTAAAAATTATCAGTGAGGGCCGGCTGCTGGACCTCTAAGAATTATAAGTGATGCAGGATGCTGGCCCCCTAAATATTATGAGTGAGTGCCGGCTGCTGGCCCTCTAAAAGTTATGAGTGGCGGCTGGCTGCTGGCATCATCTTCTGTGTCCTTTTTTATGGGTTGACATTTGTGGCACCCCTGAGGGTCCAGTCACCAAAGAGGTACTGCACCTCAGCCAGATGGGTGGTACTCCATTTCCTGGTAAGGAGGAGGGTACAGGACATTGCACACACACAATCTTAGTACAAACACACCATTTCGGGCCAGGGTTAGGACAAGATTGATCCTAAGGGAGAGAACAGTCCCAGAGCCAATTTGGAGGTGGGGTTAGTTAGTGAGTGGCACTAGTTAGAACTGAGTGAAGAACGAAGTAGGACACGGAGGAGAGAGGTCCTGAGGACTGGATCCAGAGGAGCTCATCCTAGGACCAGATGGAAGATCAGAAAAAAAAGGAAGAAGGGGTCTTAGAGCCACTGGGAGTGGGAAATCTACCTGTGGGCTCGCATCCACATCCAGCGCACCGGAGTGGAGGGACTAGGCCGCAAAGGGGAATCGGCTCCTAGACTAGTGGAGAACAACCAGGCTCAGCTAGCAAACCGGAGGCTGAGGTATCTTCATGTGCCGAAGCCATAACCACATGTGAATCCGCTGAAAAGGTGACCATAGAGGGTTAGGGGATAGGGCAGAAGATCCTCCAAGCAAGTCCCAGGGACACCAGCTCAGGACACTGTGTGTGAGGCTCAGGGCAGGAGGGCAAACCCAGCGCAGGAAGATGACCAGGAAAGGGATACAGAAAGGGACACTGGTTATGTGCCTCCGAATTACCTGAGGATTGGCTGGATCCCATCACCGCAGGACTCAGCACTCCAAGAGCAGCATTTGACCTACCAGCCGTGATAATCTGGAACTGACAACTGTAAGTAAAGAGCTAATGACTGCATCAAGCTGTGTCCTAGGTTCATTATCTGCGCCGCCAGCCCCGCCCTATCCAAAACACCTAAACTACTAAAAACTGCACATTCTGCCCTGGGGCCCAGCTCCACCTGTGGGGAGCTGTACCATCATTCCTGCATCACCATCTGCCCCAGCGGTCCCATCCAGCAGCATCAGCGATACATTGCCGAATACCACAGGTGGGGTCATGACTCATTATCCCCTGTAAATATTACCCCCTCGTCATTTACATTGACACCACCAGGGTCAAGGAGTCGGGCCCTGCCGCTGTGACCTCCCAGACAGAAACAGCCCGGTTCCGAGTGTCCCACCGTACGGCCCTGGTGGGCGTGTCAATTTCATTATACTATGTATAGTGTGAGCTTTACTCAGTGTTTTTGATGTCTCCATAAACCTTTTAAATGAACTTATCTGTTTTGCACTAGGCATTTTATGCAGAGTATTCATCCCCTGTATATCTATCTTATCTGCCTTTTTACATTATTGTCCTTGACCATGTGTACTAACACATGATAAAAAGGATTGATTGATTGATTGATTGATTATTTGATTGATTATATTAGGATAGTGATTGTGCTCATGACTTATACAATTTGCTATACATTTTGAATTTATTTTTCAGTATTTGATGATTATTGATATTTTACTGTAAGGTTTTCTCTACCATTTTTCATTGCAACGTTTCATCCCCAATTTTTGAATGTAATATTTTACTGTTATAATGTGAATGCATAAACTTTGGTTTTTAATAGTTGTGTTTATATTTTGTTCAGTAGGTCTTGTTTCCGCTTTGTTTCTTTCAGTGATTTCTACAGCTTAAAGAATGACAAAAAAATTTGGAAATTAGAGGCAGCAGGACAAAGTCGAAGCACTTCTATCTTGAGTATATCACTGATTAATCACACACAGTCCGCTGTTGTTGTCACCTCTCCTATTCAAAGACTACTGCTCACATATTCTATTTACAGTGCTGCAGTTGTACACCACACTCTCGAGTGCTTGTCTAACCTTTTCTCTCCCTATCTAAAATGTTGAGTTATGCACTCTGAGGTCCTCTCTGTAGTCTGTAACACCTTAAAATTGGCGCTATCTCCCTGACAGAGCTTTTACACTGCCTCTGATAGTCCCTCCTGATGATATATGATAGCTGCAATACATTATTGGTAAGCCCATGCGCCTGTGTTCAGTCGAGTTCTTTTGACTGATGTAAGCATTGGCAATGTATAAAATGGTGTAGGGCATTATTTGGGTGATTTGCGCACAACTAATAATTTGGATTTGCGGCACCTTTAAATTTAATTTCATTTAACAAGAAGTCGATTTGCATCTAATAATTTGCTAATCTCTGATATTAATATGGTTTCAATTTTAATATGTTGGCACAATGGAAACAAGGATTTTTTTTTTTAAAAAAAAAGTAAATTTTTGGTCCTTGAAATTCAAGGTTCATAATGTTTTCAATTCTACATCAAAGTAGCAGAATGATGGATTGTTTGTTGTTGGATGAGATAGATTTTATTGGTTTCTATTTGGGGAATGTAAAATAAACTGATTACAGGGATGTTCTTTTTCTATAAACCTTTGCTCATATGATTAGTTACATGAAAAAAAACAGACTGAGCATTACTTACCCTCCCTTGTCTGCCTTTCAGTCAATGTTCTGATCTCTGTTGTGTGACTGCAGCCAATCACTAAGCTCAGCAGCTTGTAATTTCAATATCAAGAAAGCTGCTGAGTTCAGTTGATTGGCTAGAGTGCTGCCGAACTGATGTGATGTCATGTCTATAGCGGATCAACAGAAATGGGAGCATTGGTTGGAGACAGCCCATGGACACATTTTGTTGAAAGACAAAAATCCATTTAACTTTCGGACATTTTTTCAATAGAAATGCCCAAACTCATCAATTCACATTATACAGTTAGGTCCAGAAATATTTGGACAGTGACACAATTTTCGTGAGTTGGGCTCTGCATGCCACCACATTGGATTTGAAATGAAACCTCTACAACAGAATTCAAGTGCAGATTGTAACGTTTAATTTGAAGGTTTGAACAAAAATATCTGATAGAAATTGTAGGAATTGTACACATTTCTTTACAAACACTCCACATTTTAGAAGGTCAAAAGTAATTGGACAAATAAACCAAACCCAAAAAAAATATTTTTATTTTCAATATTTTGTTGCAAATCCTTTGGAGGCAATCACTGCCTTAAGTCTGGAACCCATGGACATCACCAAACGCTGGGTTTCCTCCTTCTTAATGCTTTGCCAGGCCTTTACAGCCGCAGCCTTCAGGTCTTGCTTGTTTGTGGGTCTTTCCGTCTTAAGTCTGGATTTGAGCAAGTGAAATGCATGCTCAATTGGGTTAAGATCTGGTGATTGACTTGGCCATTGCAGAATGTTCCACTTTTTTGCACTCATGAACTCCTGGGTAGCTTTGGCTGTATGCTTGGGGTCATTGTCCATCTGTACTATGAAGCGCTGTCCGATCAACTTTGCGGCATTTGGCTGAATCTGGGCTGAAAGTATATCCCGGTACACTTCAGAATTCATCCGGCTACTCTTGTCTGCTGTTATGTCATCAATAAACACAAGTGACCCAGTGCCATTGAAAGCCATGCATGCCCATGCCATCACGTTGCCTCCACCATGTTTTACAGAGGATGTGGTGTGCCTTGGATCATGTGCCATTCCCTTTCTTCTCCAAACTTTTTTCTTCCCATCATTCTGGTACAGGTTGATCTTTGTCTCATCTGTCCATAGAATACTTTTCCAGAACTGAGCTGGCTTCATGAGGTGTTTTTCAGCAAATTTAACTCTGGCCTGTCTATTTTTGGAATTGATGAATGGTTTGCATCTAGATGTGAACCCTTTGTATTTACTTTCATGGAGTCTTCTCTTTACTGTTGACTTAGAGACAGATACACCTACTTCACTGAGAGTGTTCTGGACTTCAGTTGATGTTGTGAACGGGTTCTTCTTCACCAAAGAAAGTATGCGGCGATCATCCACCACTGTTGTCATCCGTGGACGCCCATGCCTTTTTGAGTTCCCAAGCTCACCAGTCAATTTCTTTTTTCTCAGAATGTACCCGACTGTTGATTTTGCTACTCCAAGCATGTCTGCTATCTCTCTGATGGATTTTTTCTTTTTTTTCAGCCTCAGGATGTTCTGCTTCACCTCAATTGAGAGTTCCTTAGACCGCATGTTGTCTGGTCACAGCAACAGCTTCCAAATGCAAAACCACACACCTGTAATCAACCCCAGACCTTTTAACTACTTCATTGATTACAGGTTAACGAGGGAGACGCCTTCAGAGTTAATTGCAGCCCTTAGAGTCCCTTGTCCAATTACTTTTGGTCCCTTGAAAAAGAGGAGGCTATGCATTACAGAGCTATGATTCCTAAACCCTTTCTCCGATTTGGATGTGAAAACTCTCATATTGCAGCTGGGAGTGTGCACTTTCAGCCCATATTATATATATAATTGTATTTCTGAACATGTTTTTGTAAACAGCTAAAATAACAAAACTTGTGTCACTGTCCAAATATTTCTGGACCTAACTGTATTTCTGGCCCTGACTGTATATACTACATTTTACATTCCCACTCCCACCTCCTAGAAATTAAACCAGCGATCAACTGATCAATTTTATAATGTTCAAGAATGAATAACATTCTAAAGCATTACAACCTGTTACTACATGTACTTGATGATTGTATAAAAATACCCACATGTGTGTATATAAATAGTTTAAGCACTCATTATACTGTACAGTGGTACAAGTGCATCCCAATAAATTTGAATATCCTCAAAAAGTTCATTTATTTCAGATCATTATGGCTTACTGCCAATGAAAACCCAAAAGTCATTATCTCAGAAAATTAGAATAATTATGACAAAACACCTGCAAATGCTTCCTAAGCATTTAAAATGGACCCTTAGCCTGGTTCAGTAGACTACACAATCATGGGGAAGACTGCTGACTTGACAAAAGTCCAGAAGGCAGTCATTGACACACTCCAAAAGGAGGGTAAGCCACAAAAGGTCATTGCTAAAGAACCTGACTTTTCACAGAGTGCTTTATCCAAGCATATTAATGGATAGTTGAGTGGAAGGAAAAAGTGTGGTAGAAAAAAGGTGCACAAGAAACCACAGCCTTGATATGATTGATAATAAAAGGCCATTGAAAAATTTGGGGGAGATTCACAAGCAGTGGATTGCTGCTGGAGTCAGTGCTTCAAGATCCACCACACACAGACATATCCAGGACATGGGCTGCAACTGTTGCATTCCTTGTGACAAGCAACTCATGACCAATAGACAACGCCAGAAGCATCCTGGGCCAAGGAGAAAAAGAACTGGGCTGTTGCTCATTGGTCCAAGGTGTTGTTTTCAGATGAAAGTAAATTTTTGCATTTCCTTTGTAAATCAAGGTCCTAGAGTCTGAAGGAAGAGTGGAGAGCAGTGGTGTACCGTCAATAGAGGCAGACCATGCCACTGCTATGGGGCCCGTGAGCTGGAGGGGCCCGGTGCCGGCTGTCCGCAGTGTGTGCATTTTTACTTTCACTTTCATGCCCCCAGGCGGTCACCAAGCAGCTGATTAAGGCCGCTGGGTGCCGACACTGATTGTATAGCTGCAAGCTGTCCGTAACACATAGATGCAGTCTCACCCACACTCATTGCACACTGTGCAGGCCTGTGCTGAAGTGGAGGGAGTGGCCAGGCATCTTCCTCTTTCAGTGAGAGAGCTGTGAGAGATGCCTGGAGAAGAACAGCCAATCAGGAGAGGGGGTGGAGCTTGTTCAGTACAGCACGGGAGAAACAAAGATGAACAGGAAAACAGAGTGGAGCAGAAGTAGAGACTATAGAAAAGAGAGAAAAGCAAACAGAGCAGAAAAAACAGTGAGAAGCAGAGAACAGAAGGAATTGAAAGAAAAAGTGGAGAAGAGGGGGAGACGCCAGGAGGACTGACAGGAAGTGCAGCAGTGAGGGCAGAGCCCTTGATGATCTCTCACATCACAGGAGCAAGTGAGTATTATAATGTACAAATGTCTGCCTGTAACACTACAGAAACTACCCCGTGCTGTGCCATCAAGGTGTGTATGTTTCCCCTGTGCTGTGCCATCACTGTGTGTGTTCATGTGTGTGTATGTGTGTGTGTGTGTGAGAGAGAGAGAGAGTGTGTGTGTGTGTGTGTGTGTGTTGCTCCTGGGCTGTGCCATCACTGTGTGTGTGTGTGTGTGTGTGTGTGTGTGTGTTTGTGTGTGTGTGCGTGTGTCTGTGTGTGTTGCACCTGTGCTGTACCATCACTGTTTGAGTGAGTGTGTGTGTGTGTGTGTGTATGTATGTGTTGCTCCTGGGCTGTGCCATCACTGTGTGTGTGTGGTGCTCCTGGGCTGTCCTATCACTGTGTGCGTGTGTGTGTGTTGTTCCTGGACTGTGCCATCATTGTGTGTGTATGTGTTGCTCCTGGACTGTGCCATGCCATCACTGTGTGTGTGTGTGTGTGTTGCCGCTGTGCTGTGCTATCACTGTGTGTGTGTGTGTGTGTGTGTGTGTGTGTCTGTTCGTGTGTTGCTCCTGGGCTGTGCCATAACTGTGTCTGTGTGCCGCCCCTGTGCTGTGCCATCACTGTGTGTGTGTGTGTGTGTATGTGTGTGTGTGTTGCTCTTGGGCGATGCCATAACTGTGTTGTGTGTGTGTTGCTCCTGTGCTGTGCCATAACTGTGTGTGTGCGTGTGTGTGTGGCCAAGTTCACATATTGCAGATTTCTTGGGGATTTGAGGTGCGAACCTACTGGTCTTGGTGTAGACATTAATGGCTGTGTGTTGAATTATTTAGTCGTCACACCAAATATACACTGTTATACAAGCTGTACACTGACTACTTTACATTGTATCAAAGTGTCATATCATCAGTGTTGTCCCATGAAAAGATATAATAAAATATTTACAAATATGTGAGGGGTGTACTTACTTTTGTGGTATACTCTAAATCTAAGTGACTTACAGGGTAAGGTCATAATACAACATAATATCCACCCAAGATGTCATGCAACGTCAATATTTAACTTTCATGTCCCTGTTGATGGTGGAAAATACCCACCACTGTGCTCCAAAAATCCAGGGGACCTTTCCTGTAAAGCCCGCTTTACACGCTACAATATATCTTACGGTGTGTCGGAGGGGTCACGTCGTAAGTGACGCACATCTGGCATCGTAAGGTACATTGTAGTGTGTGACAGGTACGTGCGATTGCAATTGAATGTTAAAACGTTCATCGCATACACGTCGTTGAATCCTGACGAATTGCACGTCAGGTTGTTCAATGTTCCCGAGGTAGCACACATCGTAGTGTGTGACACCCCGGGAACATTGAACAGATCTTACCTGCCTCCCACGGCTCCAGCCAGCAATGCGGAAGGAAGGAGGTGGGCGGGATGTTTACGTCCCACTCATCTCCGCCCCTCCGCTTCTATTGGCCGGCTGCCGCGTGATGTTGATGGGACGCCGAACGTCCCTCCTACTCCAGGAAGTGGACGTTCGCCACCCACATCGAGGTCGTATTTACGGGTAAGTACGTGTGACGGGGGTTAATCGTTTGTGCGGCACGTTCAACAAATTGAACGTGCCGCACATACGATGGGGGCGTTGCAAATCGCATACGATATCGTATGCGAAATTGCAACGTCTAAAGCAGGCTTAAGGCTGTTATAGCAGCAAATAAGATGACTCCATCACATGTCTTTGTTTTTGGAATGCAGCTTGTTACATGTCAGCATACTAATTACAATTACTATATTTTCTTGTGACACTTCGACTCACATCATTTACTTATTAGTCTCTCCTATTAGTGACCTTGTTAGACATTCTAAAACTATATTATTCATTCTATTTTTCTTTTTATTCCACCAAACCCAGTAAATATATACAATAAATACAAGTATTCAAAATGAAACACCCTTGCATGGTTGCTTGTGAATATTTGCACATTTTATGCAAGAACAACATAACCTTAGGCAATGCAAAACACATTAATATACACAACTGTCAGAGCTGTAGCAACATAAGGGAAAGTTCACACATGTAATTTGTAGTATAGGTCACAAACAATTTGCACTACAGAATCTTATGAATCATTGTGCTTCATGTCAAATGCAAATTGCTAAACATAATCTATATTTTTCATTGCGCATGTTAGCATTACAAATCCATGCCGGTCCTATCCAACATGTAAATTTATTACAGTATTAATTCTGTGATAGAATAAAATAATATGTGAATCAGATCAGACGTGTTAAGAGTTGCACTGATTTCATGGGCACATTATCTGCAACTCCCACTGTGCTGGGGACATTTGCTCTACACTGGTATGGAGTCGATCTATTAGATTTTTAATAATGTGATTATTATGACATATCTGGCTGTCGATGAATGTAGGTATGTAGTAACTAACCAAAAAACAATGCAAAAATGGCAAAGATCTGTCAAGAGATTGCACTACTTCACAACCATACCATTTAGAAAATTAAAGTAGGTAAATGCTAGGTTATGGGATGGATTTATAGCAATATTTGCCACTTACTGACTGATTCAACTTAAAGCCCCCATACACATTAGACTCATGTCACCTGAACCTGCTGAGTTTTATGGATTCGTCCAACAATGAGGAGCCCGAGACAATTTATTGTAGGAAGATTTAGCGATCCGGCATGTCCGATTTTGGACTGTTAATTGTATTGTCTCCCAGAGATAAGTCACTGACATGTTTGGCAGCAGTTTTTCTCTGTAACGTCCGGGTGGTGGAACCTCTGGGCCGTACACCGGTTTCCCTTGAGGAGGCAGCCAGGCAGGTCACCCCGCCAGAGGGTCTGGGTGCACGGTAGCCGAAGCACTGGTGGTAGTCAGACAGTCCGTAGGGGAGCAGGAAAGGTGGATGGAGTTCTGGACGGTGGTCCGGGTGACGAGGCTCAGAGTCCGAGGCTAGGTGGTAAGGTCAGGCGGGATCCGAGACTTGCTGAGCAAAGGAACAGGTCACCAAGCGGAGCCAGGGACTGGAGACTGGCGGAGCTGCAGAGGTGGTGGCACATCCGCCGAAGTCACCGTCAGGGTACGGGAATGAGCGTGGTTCGGAGCGGCTGGCGTGGCAGGACAGGCTCTACGAGACAGGACAGGGTTAATGCAGGCAAGGTACAAGACAAAGCAATAGGGGACCTGAACACTAGCTTACTAAACACGTAGAACAGGCCCCGCCCACCAGGAAAGTGATTCTTAATATACCCTGTACCTGTCTATGTAATTTCCTGTTTCTCGGTGCTGGCCCTTTAAGAGAGGGTCAATGACCGCGCGCGCGCCCTAATGCGCATGCGCGAGGCCCGGGTGCCAGAAGCCAGAGGAGGGAGCGGTGAGGAGGAAGCAGGAGAGCCGGGCTGAGGCAGAGATGCCGACGGGCGCCGGGAGCGGGGACCGGGCTGCCTGGGGACCGCAGGCGATGGGACAGGAAGGCTATGGAGCGGGGGACCGGGAAGCCTGGCACGGGAGTGGGTAAGCAAGGCAGAGGGACCGGGGAGCATGGCAGGAGAGCCGGGGAGCCTAGCAGGGGAGCCGGGGAGCGTGACAGTACCCCCTCCCCCACGCCCCCCTCCCCGCAAGCGGGACAGGAAGGCACGAATCAGAGGAGTGCCCACATTCTCCCGGGGCTCCCAGGACCTATCCTCGGGACCATACCCCGCCCAGTCCACCAGGAAATACTGCCGACCTCGTACGGTCTTCATGGCCACGATATCCCTTACCGCATAGATGTCATCGTCAGCGATGGGAGGAGGAGCAGTACCGGCATCAGCGGAGAAGGGACCAAGGACAACAGGCTTGAGCAAGGAGACATGGAAAGAGTTGGGTATCCGCATCGTGGCCGGGAGCTGCAGCTTGTAGGAGACTGCATTGATCTTGCTGATGACTTTAAACGGCCCGATGTAACGAGGACCCAACTTGTAGGATGGCAACTTCAATCTGACATACTTGGATGCAAGCCAGACCAGATCACAAGAAGAGAAACACGGGGGATCCAGGCGCCTTTTGTCCGCATGTCTCTTCATCCGCAAAGAAGCACGCTCAAGGGAGGTCTTGACAGAGCTCCATATGGCTGAGAAGTCCTGGACCAGAGCATCTGCTGCGGGGACATCGGAAGCCGAGGATACTGGCAATGGAACAGAAGGCTGAAGTCCGTAAACGACTCGGAATGGAGAGCTGGAGGTGGACTCGCTGATGTGATGGTTGTGGGAGAACTCAGCCCAAGGAAGAAGCGTGGACCAGTCATCGTGATGGGCATTAACGTAGTGGCGCAGGAAGGAGGTCAGGATTTGATTGACCCGCTCCACTTGCCCATTCGACTGAGGATGGTAGGCCGAAGAAAAGTCCAGAGATACTTCCAGATGTTTGCAGAGGGCCCTCCAGAAGCGCGAGGTAAACTGAGTTCCTCTGTCGGACACAATGTGTGCGGGAAAGCCATGCAATCGGAATATATGTTGGATGAAGAAGTCAGCTAGCTCCTGGGCAGAGGGCAGCCCGGCCATGGGAATGAAGTGAGCCATTTTGGAGAAACGGTCCACCACAACCCATATGACTGTGTGTCCAGAGGATAAAGGTAAGTCCGTAATGAAGTCCATTGCGATATGTTGCCACGGAACGGAAGGAATGGGCAGAGGCAGGAGACGTCCATATGGTAGGTGCTTGGGTGTCTTGTTCCGGGCACAGGACGGACAGGCCGAGACGAAGGTTGAGACGTCTTTACGGAGGGACGGCCACCAGTAGTGACGGACAATCGTGCTCCAAGTCTTCTTCTGACCAGCATGACCGGCGATCTTCGAGGCATGGCCCCAGTGCAGGACTCTCTGTCTGTCAGTATCTGGGACATAGGTTTTCCCAGGGGGTATCTGAGTTACCGTGACAGGATTCACCGGCATGATGTTGCTGGGGTTGATTATGGGCTGGAACGTCTCCTCCTCCAACTCCACGGGCACTAAGGACCTGGACAAAGCGTCTGCCCGCACGTTTTTGTCCGCAGGCCAAAAATGGAGTTGGAAATCAAATCGGGCAAAAAACAAGGACCAGCGGGCTTGTCGTGGGTTCAGTCTTTGGGCTGACGGCAGGTACTCCAGATTCTTGTGGTCTGTGTATATGATTACAGGGTATACTGCGCCCTCCAAGAGGTAGCGCCATTCCTCCAAGGCAAGCTTCACGGCCAGTAGCTCCCGATCCCCGATGGTGTAATTGCGTTCGGGTGCTGAGAAGCTCTTGGAGAAGAATCCACAAGTGACCAGCTTGCCGGAGGGGGAGTTCTGCATCAACACTGCTCCGGCTCCTGAGGAGGAGGCATCCACCTCCAAGGTGAACTGTCTGTTCAATTCAGGGCGATGGAGAACCGGGGAGGAAGCAAACGCCTGTTTCAAGGAGCAGAACGCGGCATCGGCCGCCGGGGGCCAGTCCTTAGGATTAGCTCCTTTCTTAGTCAAGGCAGAGAGAGGCGCAGTCAAGGCGGAGAAATGCGGGATGAATTGCCGATAATAGTTCGCAAAGCCGAGAAAGCGTTGGATAGCCTTCAGTCCGGAAGGAGGAGGCCAGTTGATGATGGCAGACACCTTCTCTGGGTCCATCTGCAGGCCAGTGTCCGAGATTAGATAACCCAGGAAGGGAAGAGATGACTTTTCAAAGAGGCATTTCTCGTACTTGGCGTACAGACGGTTTTCTCTAAGCCTCTGGAGAACTAGCTGCACGTTTTCTCTGTGGGTCTGTAGATCCAGAGAGAAGACCAGGATGTCATCCAGATATACCACGACACAGACATAGAGGAGATCTCTGAACACGTCGTTCACCAGTTCTTGGAAGACTGCCGGAGCATTACACAGACCAAAGGGCATGACACAATACTCATAGTGCCCATCCCGAGTGTTGAAGGCGGTTTTCCATTCGTCTCCAGAGCGAATGCGAACCAGGTTATAGGCCCCACGAAGGTCCAACTTGGTGAAGACCCGGGCTCCTCGGAGCCGATCGAATAGTTCGGGGATAAGCGGCAGAGGGTATTTGTTCTTTACGGTGATCTGGTTTAAACCCCGGTAGTCGATGCAAGGGCGCAGATCACCCTCCTTTTTCTTGACGAAGAAAAACCCTGCTCCGGCAGGGGATGAGGACCTCCGAATGAACCCCTTTGCCAGGCTCTCGGTAATATAGGCAGACATAGCTCGTGTCTCCGCAGGGGACAAGGGGTATATTCTTCCTCTAGGAGGCGTGGTTCCTGGCAGTAAATCGATGGCGCAGTCGTAGGGACGATGAGGCGGTAGTACCTCTGACTCCTTTTTATCAAAAACGTCCGAGAAGGACCAGTAGGCAGAAGGCAGTCCTGGTAGAGACTCTGGAACCGGAGGGCGTCGAACGGGCTGGATGGTTTTCAGACATCTCTCGTGGCACGAGGAGCCCCATCGGGTGATTTCACCTGTACTCCAGCTGACCGACGGTTCGTGTGTCCGTAACCATGGGAGTCCCAGCAGGATCTGATGAGACATACGCGGGAGGACGTAGAAGGTGATCTTCTCGGTGTGCAGAGCACCGATCCGTACTTCCACAGGCTTTGTGATCAGTGAGACGGTGTCAGAGAGGGGTCTCCCATCTACAGAGGCGATCACCAGCGGTTTTTCTAGTGGGAGGACAGGCACCTGGTAATTATCCACCGTGGCCTGCTGGATGAAGTTGCCTGCTGCTCCGGAGTCAAGATATGCCTCTGCCGTGAACCGGGTCTCTTCTGTGGTGACTTGAATAGTCCAGGTAACGGAGTCTGAGAGTGTCCCAGCACCTAGGGTGGCCTCTCCTACCAGGCCTAGGCTTTGGAGTTTCCCGGCTTCTCGGGACAAGAGCGTAGCAGGTGTGTGCCAGCTCCGCAGTAGAAGCAGAGACCTTTTGCTAGTCGTTCTGCTCTGCGTTGCTCAGACTGCCTCAGGCGGTCAATCTGCATGGGCTCGTAGGTAGAAGCGCCAGGTGACACCGACTGGGGAGCGATGGGCTTCAGTGGTGGGGAGTCGTGCCGCATCGGACGCCTCTCGCGGGACACCTCTTTGGATCGTTCCTGGAAACGAAGATCCACTCGAGTCGCTAGAGCAATCAGGGCATCCAAGGAGGACGGCATGTCCCGACCCGCCAGCTCATCTTTAATCCGACCCGAGAGTCCCTCCCAGAAGGCGGCGGTTAGGGCCTCATTGTTCCAGCCGAGTTCCAAGGCCAAGGTGCGAAACCGAATGGCGTATTGGCCCACCGTCAGAGTCCCCTGACGTAGCCGGAGGAGGGATGAGGCAGACGCGGAGGCGCGTCCGGGCTCGTCAAAGGTGGTACGAAATGCCTGCAGGAACTCCTGGATGTTGGTAGTTACCGGATCCTCCTTCTTCCACAAGGGGTTCATCCAGGCCAGTGCCTCTCCTTCCAGATGGGACATCATGAAGGCGACCTTGGCTTGGTCAGATGCAAAAAGGTGCGGCAGCTGCGTGAAATGGAGGGAGCACAGATTAATGAATCCCCTGCAGGTCTTGGGATCACCGACGTACCGGGGTGGTGAGGCCAAACGGAGTTTGGAAGCATCCGAGGAGACTGCCACGGGAGCTGCGGTCGTGGGTTGTGCAGTGGGAACCCGAGATGCCACAGGCGTGACCGCTGCTTGTAGCGCGTTCAGACGGGCATCCACAGAAGTCATGAAGTTCAGCATGCGGGTCTGGGTCTCGCGCTGTCGTGTGAGTTCCTGCTGCAGGGCCGCTAGTGCTTCGGCGGGATCCATGGCCTGTTCTAGCTGTAACGTCCGGGTGGTGGAACCTCTGGGCCGTACACCGGTTTCCCTTGAGGAGGCAGCCAGGCAGGTCACCCCGCCAGAGGGTCTGGGTGCATGGTAGCCGAAGCACTGGTGGTAGTCAGACAGTCCGTAGGGGAGCAGGAAAGGTGGATGGAGTTCTGGACGGTGGTCCGGGTGACGAGGCTCAGAGTCCGAGGCCAGGTGGTAAGGTCAGGCGGGATCCGAGACTTGCTGAGCGAAGGAACGGGTCACCAAGCGGAGCCAGGGACTGGAGACTGGCGGAGCTGCAGAGGTGGTGGCACATCCGCCGAAGTCACCGTCAGGGTACGGGAATGAGCGTGGTTCGGAGCGGCTGGCGTGGCAGGACAGGCTCTACGAGACAGGACAGGGTTAATGCAGGCAAGGTACAAGACAAAGCAATAGGGGACCTGAACACTAGCTTACTAAACACGTAGAACAGGCCCCACCCACCAGGAAAGTGATTCTTAATATACCCTGTACCTGTCTATGTAATTTCCTGTTTCTCGGTGCTGGCCCTTTAAGAGAGGGTCAATGACCGCGCGCGCCCTAATGCGCATGCGCGAGGCCCGGGTGCCAGAAGCCAGAGGAGGGAGCGGTGAGGAGGAAGCAGGAGAGCCGGGCTGAGGCAGAGATGCCGACGGGCGCCGGGAGCGGGGACCGGGCTGCCTGGGGACCGCAGGCGATGGGACAGGAAGGCTATGGAGCGGGGGACCGGGAAGCCTGGCACGGGAGCGGGTAAGCAAGGCAGAGGGACCGGGGAGCATGGCAGGAGAGCCAGGGAGCCTAGCAGGGGAGCCGGGGAGCGTGATATTCTCATAGAGAACACAGGAGGGCTCGGCCAAGATGGATGCTAGCTGAACACTCATCAGCAATCCAATGTATTTGGAGGACTTAAAGGGGTATTCTCATCTCCAATATCCTATCCCAATATGTAATAGCAAATACCTCCTAGAAATGTAGTAAAATTCTCCTGATTAGCTATGTCACTTACCTCATATGCAGGGCATTACAGGACCTTAGGAATCCATGGCTATGACCACTAGCAACTAACTAACTGTGATTATATGCATGTGTAGCGCCTCTGAATACATCAGAGTGATACAGGGAACTGCATCCTTTTCCCAGGCTGCAGGACCTACCCCCCATGGTTTCAAGTTCCCAGAGACCGGTGTCACCTGCATCAGCACCACAAATCCCAACCAACATCTCACATCATGACCTGTCAGACACACTAGTGGGTTGGTCTAGCTGGAACAGGGCCACCCACCTAGGGGTCAGGCAGACTGGTAGGAGGGGCGTAGTGAGTCGAGAGAGAGCCTTCAAAGTGAGAGGAGCTAGAGTGTTGGCTCCCAGGGAGCTAGAAAGACTGAGGTTGGGTCGCAGACAATGGTCCGAGACCAGAGGAGTCGGGTACCGGTAGCAGTGACATTGGACAAGGGTGTGACGGACATAGTCTTGGAGGACTGGCGGTACCAGAAAACTCAAAAGAACTGACCGGTACCGAGCACGATGGGGTTCAACGTCCTAACAATTGACCTTCAGAGGAATGGCACCTTTAGGGATCTTCCCAGAGAGCTCAGAGGCTGAGGGCATCAGCACACCGTGGGGGACAGGGTTTTCCAGATAAAGAAATCCACTGAAGTCCCAAGTGCTAGCCCTTAGGAGCAAGACTTCACTTAAAAACTGAAGAACGGAACCTTACAGCTTCAAGCTATAGGGACCCACACAGACACGAAGCAGGCTCTGGATTACTATGGGACACCGATGGGACCGGGTACTTGGATCTGCTCCCCGCAGTGGCAGCGGCACACAGAGACTTTGGTTTACCTACAGCGTGTGAGTCTCCTTTATAAACCTCATCCAGCACCACGACTACCCACAGTGAGTCCCCTGGTCCCTTGCAGCCTGCTCGTCCAAATAACTACCAACACCCTGAGCCTGGGGCCTTCCTAACTCCATCTGCCCCGGTACACCGTACAGAAGCGGCGGTACTCCCATTACCACAACCCACAGGTGGTGACACGAACTTATCCACTGTAAATACCAATCAAAGTGTCCGCCAAACCGGGTCCGGACGACCCCCTTGAGCTACGATCCCGGATCCGACCAACCCGACTAACACTGGGGCGGCGCACATGGTCATAACCACGGAGGCCTAAGATCCTGCAATGCCCTGCACATGAGGTAAGAGACATAGTAGATCAGAAGAACTATACTACATTTGTAATTGGAGGTATTTGCTAATATCATTATTATTACACCTACTACATATTAGGATAGGTTCTTGGAAATGGGAATAACCCGTTAACTATCCAGTATGGGAAGCACTATATCAATAAAAGATAAGAATGCTTTAGTATTTTAAAGCAGTTTAAAATGGTTGATTAAATTGTTTCTTAATTTATCATAAAAATGTTCTTTTATTATCTTTGACTGGCTCTCTGTAAATATGAATGACTTTGGACTGCCCATTGACTATATACACTCTAGGCAGTCCACACATTACTCTGCCCTACCATCAAAAACATCAATCCAGAACAAGCAACTTGAACAAGATCATGAGTGAAGCTGATTGGGTGGGGAGCAAGCTGTGAGACACAGCAAGACTCCCTACAGAGAAGATAAATGTGAATTATTCCCATTTTTACATTTTCCTTTTATTTATACACATCTTTGGTGTATACAGATTAGAGAGCACTGACAGTGCTTCCTCCTCTGGACCCAGAAGTCATGTGCTCACCAGGTGTAGGAAAGGAGCAGGGGTTGCTGAGTCCAAGGAGATCCAGTCAGTTCTGCTATTTAGGCATAGGGCTGTAATTCCCATGTAACTGGGTCTTATATACCAGCAATTTAAAAAAAAAAATGCCCACACTCACCACACAGGTCTTTTAAGGCCTTTTCGTAGGCAAAGTGTGTAGAATAAATGAACAAAATACATTAACTCCTTCACGACTGGGCCAATTTTTGTATTTGTGTTTTCGCTTTACCTACCCTTTTTCCCAGAGCTAAAACTTTTTTTATTTTTATGCCCACATAGACATACAAGGTGTCATGGTTTTGCCTCCCCTGCCACCAGGTTAGAGGGTGGAGCTTTCTCCTAGGTCTCATTTCCGGAGCCTGGACGTTTTAAATGGGGTCATCTCTGGTGAACCGACGCTGGCTATAAGCTAAGCTCTGTTCTGCTGTGATTGCTGGTCCCTGTGTTTGATCTTGATCCATCTCCCTTGTGCTCTCGCCCTTTGACTGGGTTCCATCCCTTTGTTCTCTGTCTGCTTCCCCGGATATTCCTTCAGTCCTTCTCTGCCCTCTTCTTGTCCTCTCCCTCTCCTACCTCCCCTCCTCGGTTTGCTTCCCCCCAGTACTGACCTCGGCCTGACCCCGACCATTCTCCTGCTTGTCCCTCCGGTCTTCATCTGCTCCTCACGGCATCTGACCCGGCCTGTATTACCATCATCCGCACACCTCCTGGCATCTGCTACCCCTGCTTGTGCTGTAAGGTATTGCACCAGCACACTCTGTGCTCCTCGGCTGGTTCCGCACAGTACAGTCACTATCCATCAGGACTCCAGCTCCCTCTGCTGGTGTCTTGACACAAGGGCTTGTTTTTTTGCACCATTCATTTTACAATATGAGTGGGAGAATGAAAAATAAAATCCACGCTGCCGCAGAAGAACCACTGATCCATGGATGGTGAATTGGTGATTTTTTTTTTTATTTGTCAACATATTTCTGAGAATCAATTTCCTTCATTAGGACAAATATAAATCACAAAAAAACACAATTCTGACAGTTTTTTTGGGAATTGTTTCTACAGTGTACATTTTGTGAAAAAATGACAATGCAGTGTGATTCTCCTCATCAGGACAATTACAGTGATACCAAACATGTCTGTTTTTTTATTAGTTTAGTGGTAAAAAAAAATTGTGGACTTGTGTCACCATTTTTCAAGACCTATGGCGTTTCCATTTTTTGGTCAATGAAGGTGTTGATTGGCATATTTTTTGCAGGGTAAAACAACGTACTTATTGATACTATTTAGAAACAGATCGGATAGTTTGATCACTTGTTACAGTATTTTTTGTGCTGTTGCCGCAACCAAAAAAACGTAATTTGGACGTTCTTGAATTTGTTTTGTTTACAGTGTTTATCGATTGTCTTAATGATTTTCTGAACAGGTTGATACCACATGTATATTTTTTAGCCTTTTATTTTATTTTTAATTGGGCAAAAGAGGGTTGATTTGAACTTAGGGTTGTAACTACAGCCGGGGCACTGCCCCGGGGCCCCAACCACCCAAGGGGCCCCAAACTGATGGTAAAAAGTTGTATTTTAATACTTTAATTTCTCATAAAATACCCAGCTCCTATATTATTCGAGTTTAAAGTTAATAAAAATAACGAAAAGATCCATGAAAGTGCAAGCATAAATGTTTTTTGTTCGTTTACTTTAAATGGGGAAACGCTATTTCGCTTAGTAACAGGAGCTCTAAGGCAGACAGTAGGCTGTTAGCTGATCGCGTGGTGTCGCGCCAGGCAGTGACTAAGCCAATAGTTCAGGCAGCGGTCGCCACGCGACGTGCACTGACACTGAGGTCTTGTTTTGAGACAGACAGTCTCAGCAGACACAAATATCTCTGTGACAAACTGTGAGAAGCCCCTGCCCCTCTCCAGTCTACAGGTCTATACTGCTGCGAGGGGGGGGCGAGAGGGGAAGTCTCCATAATCACACATTCCTCCCAGCTCCGGGTCATGCAGTATGTATCTTCTCAGTCATCTGCCTCTTGTTTTCAATAATCAGAACTGTGTACAACCCCCACTCTCCTCACAACCGGGAGGGAGCAATAGTGACTGCTGCTGTACCTATGGTCGGGGGTTGTATTTGATGTCTGGTACCTGCAGGGGGAGGCAGAAATGTCAGCTCCAGTCTCTCTCCTCCTGGAGAGAGCGGCTGGACACAGTGCACATATCCTGGGCAGCCGCACTGTCTCATTGCCAGGAGGTGGCATGTATGGTGTATGCTTAAGTAATGTTATGTTTAAGTGAACAAAGTTTAATTATATACTGTTTAAAAATACTTAATATTTAATAAACATATACAGTTATTTGAAAATTGTGCAATATTTGGAATTATTCACCTTATTAATTTTCCAAACATATTCACTGAATATTTAACTTTTAAAACTTGCATCATAAACAAAATCTATTAAAGGTCTTGCAGAACGTGGTGAAGCCTGTGTGTTGTATACAACAGTGCATAGCAGGCTTCACCACAACCTCTAATAATTGAAATGTTGAGGGGCTCCACTATGAAGTTTTGCCCCGAGATCCCGAAGCTTATAGTTACGGCACTGTTTGAACTTTTATTTTTTTTACTTTTTTCATATTTTTTAAACCTTTATTTTATTTTCCACTGTTCTTATAATTTACTTAGTGGACTATAACTTGTGATCGTCTGATCGCTTGTGCTGTATAAAACATTGCTGCGTTTAGCGAAAATCACAGTCTCCTTTGAATCCCAGCCACAGGTTTCAAAGGAGCGCTTCTATGACAAGCCAGGAAAGTCTACAGCAGGACCTTTGCTATAATAGCAAACCATTGGCAGCCCATGATCTCGTCATGGGTATGCCGATGGGAGCTTAAAATGGAGCACTCCCATGCAAGTGAGTGTTCAATCTCACAGTCAAGAGTTTGACAGCAGGATTTAACAGTTTAACATTTGCTAGCATTAGGTTCTGGCTGCAACACACAGCCATTAGCTGCCGGATATAGACCGAGCTCACCCTGTGAGTCCACTCTATACACCAGCTTCCAACATGTGCAGTTCATGTACAGTGGATGTCATGAAGGGGTTAAAAAGGTGTTAATAAACAAAGTAAATAAAAAAAGACAGTGCCAGTCTGAATCACTGATTTTATCCCTACTACCACTGCAAAAAACATCTGTCATATATAGAAAAAGAAAATTCTACGAAAAGTACAAACAAATTTAAAATGTTGTTAGTGATCCTTTGTGAATTTTAAAATAAAGAAAAGGGAAAAATAGACTTGTATTTCCTTTTATTCTTTAGAAATTTCCTTCGATGACAGCAACAAAAATAGGAATATAAAAATGAAGTCATATATATTGTGAAAAAAGCGGCACATAATTATCTGAATATCCAAATGAGACATTTTTTTACAGTAGTTAAAAAGTGCATGTATAAGAAAACCTGCAAATGTGCCCGGTGACAAAGGAGGGGAGAATAACCTAGCCCTGTACTGGATACAAAGAAAAGCTTCACAGACTTGCTCCCAAATTTAATTAATAACTCACAGTCTCCGATGGTGCCACTGATTCATCTTTACACTTCTGGATTTGATGTATGACTTAAGGCTGCTTCACACGCAACCACATCGCTAACGAGATATCGTTGGGGTCATGGAATTCGTCTCATCTGGCCTCGTTTTGCGACGTTGTTGCGTGTAACACCTACGAGCATCTGCTAACGATCAAAAATACTCACCTAATCGTTGATCGTTCATTTCCCAAATATCATTGCTGGTGCTGGACGCAGGTTGTTCGTCGTTCCTGAGGCAGCACACATCGCTACATGTGACACGCCGGGAATGACGAACAACAACGTACCTGAGTCCTGCCAGCAACGAGGTGGGCGTGTTGTTCATGTGGCTGGTCTCTGCCCATCTGCTTTTATTGGCAGGCCGCTGTGTGACGTCGCTGTGATGGTGCACGAAGCTCCCCCTCAAAAAAGAGGTTGTTCGCCACCCACAGCGACGTCACTAGGAAGGTTAGTATGTGTGACGCGTCCTATCGATATTGTTTGCCACGGGCAGCAATTTGCCCATGACGCACAAACGATGGGGGCGGGTGCTTTCGCTAGTGACATCGCTAGCAATGTCACTGCGTGTAAAGCGCCCTTTAGTCTCTCGACGTACAATGAAGAACTTCAAGTCCCAGAATCGTTCTGCCCACTTTATTCTGCCTCTGGGCCAAGTTGCTTGATCTTCTAAGCTGATTACGTGACTGTGAGGGGCTGTCATTAATGCTCTGTTCTGCCCCCTGAAGGGACATGAATGCTGAAGATATGACCCAAGTCATGTCATCAATATAGGAATTTATACTCATAAGCTTTCTCGACGTCTGAGTTGCCAACCCTCCAGAAATTCCAGGACCGTCTGTAAAAATAGGGCCCTTTTTTGCTTTGTTTATAAACATAAATTAAGGCAGCTGTGATTTTTTTGAAGCTGTAGGAACTTACAAAGATTGTTTTGACTGTAATTATCATTTTACAGTTTACAGTAAATGCAGCCTATCAAAACTATGGTTGTAGACAGGTATCACTTATAACCATAAGAATTATTTGGTTTTCCAATGCGTCCTTAAAAAATATTGTCAGTCCATGATTTTTTGATGAGCTGTCCAGAAAAAGTAAAAAAAGAAGTTAGAAACCGTGTGTGTCACATGAATCTGAACTGTAGTGGTGCAAAGAGGCAGATTAGGTCGGTCATTACACAAAAAACCCATAGCCTAATATGATACAGTGGCAACATTCAATCCTTCAGATGTTCAGACACCTTAATGTTCAAAAAAAATCTTATTTGACTGTCAGCTATCTCTTCTGACTACTCCATACCCAAGCATGCTCAGTTTCAGCGTTCATGTTTTCAATACTTATCTCCAAGGAAACCAATTGATCAGGCCTTATAATTTAATATGCCTGATCCTTTATTCTCCTGAGTCCTGACATCATCTCTTGGCCAAGAGATCAAAGAGTGCCATACGCATAAAGGCCCTGTCACACACAGAGATAAATCTGCGGCAGATCTGTGGTTGCAGTGAAATTGTGGACAATCAGTGCCAGGTTTGTGGCTGTGTACAAATGGAACAATATATCCATGATTTCACTGCAACCACAGATCTGCCAAAGATTTATCTCTGTGTGTGATGGGGCCTTTAGGCTGAGTTCACATGTCCTGTAATCATCCGTTAGGACAGATCCTGCAGAGATCCGTTAGCAAAATGATTTCTGCCGGATCGGGGTTTTTTAACATTGGAATCTATGGAGAACTGACCGGTAACAGATTGCTATTTATCTTTCATTTGAAACAGATCCGTTACAAATGCAAGAACAATTTATAATTAAATAGTAATCTGTTAACGGATCCGTTCTCCATAGACTCAAATGTTTAAAAAAAAACGGATCTGGCATAAATCAGTTATTTAACTACAGACAAAAAAGTTGTGTCTGCAGAACTTTTTCCCAATGGATCTCTGCAGGATCCGTTCGAACGGATGATTACAGGACATGTGAACTCAGCCTTAGCGTATAGGTGTTCCCCTTGGACTACCTATAAACATGTACCCCTTCTTTCCTCAGGCATGGAAGCTTCTAGCAGCAGTTTATTTCCCAAGTCATGAGCTCCAGGAACCCCCTTACATGTTGCATATGGCAGCACCATACAACAAATGAATGTTCATAGGCAGATTGAGATATGTTCCCTTTGACTTACCTATAAACATGTACCCCTTCTTTGATCAGGCATGGAAACTCCAAGTAGCAATTTGGCTTCCAAATCTTGACCTTGAGGAGCCCCCTTACATGTTGCATATGGCAGCATCATACAACAAATGAATGTTCATAGGCAGATTGAGGCATGTTCCCCTTGACCTACCTATAAACATGTACCCCTTCTTTGCTCAGGCATGGAAGCATCTGGCAGCAGTTTGGCTTCCAAATCTTGACCTGAAGGAGCCCCCTTACATGTTGCATATGGAAGCACCATACAACAAATTAATGTTCATAAGCAGATTGAGGAATGTTCCCCTTGGCCTACCTATAAACATGTACCCCTTCTTTGCTCAGGCATGGAAGCATCTAGCAGCAGTTCGGCTTCCAAATCTTGACCTCCAGGAGCCCCCTTACATGTTGCATATGGAAGCATCATACTATAATTAATATTCATGAGCAGATTTAGGTATGTTATTCGACAAACGTCCGATGCCAAGCTAGGCTTAACCACGAGCATTTTTAGAAAACTAAACCTTAGTTTTACCCAATTATAATGACTATCCTTTAAGTAAATGATAATGGCAATATTATTGTATGAAACAAAGAAATGTGCAATAGGTATGAAAACACACTATAGTCAGAAACTCCTTTGGGAAAATGAAAGGAACAAAAAAAAAACCTGTCTATGACACTTAATGTAGATTGTTCCAATATAATGAAGCGTGATTGGAATAATAATATTCAGAGAACACTTTTTTCATCAATCCGGAAAATATCTCAGTACTTTTAAAGAAAGTATAATTAATGGAATAAACCTGTTATAATAATAACTCCTTCTTCTTGTACAGTGGGTATGTGTTTAATAGATTTGCAGTATATTAGCATAATGTGGTGCTTTTACTTTCTGCAGCTAATCTTTAAGAAACACACATTAATATACTGTACTGTATTCTTCCTGAGATAATATTACTTATACTCAGTTGATGTTAATAAGATTTAGGTTGCTAACACTTTCATGCCGAGATGCAAATAAGGCTTTTTCTTTACTGATTATAAAAACAGCAGAACAGCATACAATTATTATGGTTTTCTGTCTCGTCAAAGTGCTCTTTTCTGTTTCTGCCTATCAAGAATGCCAGCTCGGGATGTCTTTTTGTTATATTTTTTGTTGATTTTTTTCCTGTATGTTTGTTTCTGTTGTTTGTGTCCTTTTTTTGGGTGGGGGGGAGGAGGGGAGGACATTTAATAGCTGGCACATTTCAGAACTGACACATTCAGATATGTCCAGTACATGGGCAGGAAGAGTATGGAATTGATGAAATTCCTTTTTCATCTTATAAAAGACCTTTGAAAGTTCTTTATTGTTTGAGACAGAGGCATTTCTTTGTAAATAGAATTCCTTAGAGCTTTGTATGGGTGGTGTGCAGTATCTTTGGACCACATGCCCAAACTACATCCAAGCCTGGTAAAGAATTGAAAACAATCCCTTGTTGATGTCAAATTACATTAGTTTGTTTGGAAGTGCACTTTAATATTATATTCTGACTGACTAATGGGCTTAAAAATATAATCAATGTAAGGCTCGATTCACACTACGCTGGATACTTACATTCACCGTATGTAACTTTTTGCCTTTAGAGGTGCAAACGTCTCCTATTGAGTGCTATTAAAAATAAAAGAAAATGTAAAAAAAAGCATATTATATAGTATATGTTTCATATTACAGCTACAGAATATTGTTTACTGGCCAAATAAATAAATTAATACATGTTTTTCATATTATGAATCCATCAAAGTCTATTGGCGTATTGCGGCACAGTCTGTCAAGAAGTTTCTAAGGGGTACTTTGCACACTACGACATCGCAGGTGCGATGTCGGTGGGGTCAAATCGAACGTGACACACATCTGGCGTCGTTGTCGACATCGGAGTATGTGAATCCTTTTTACTACGATTAATGAGCGCAAAAGTGTCGAAATTGTATGATCGGTGTAATGTCGGGCATTTCCATAATGTCGCTGCAGTGACAGGTACGATGTTGTTCCTCGTTCCTGCGGCAGCACACATCACTGTGTATGAAGCCGCAGGAGCGAGGAACATCTCCTTACCTGCGTCCCAGCTGCAATGAGGAAGGAAGGAGGTGGGCGGGATGTTTACGTCCTGCTCATCTCCGCCCCTCTGCTTCTATTGGCCGCCTGCCGTGTGATGTCGCTGTGACGCCGCACGACCCGCCCCCTTAGAAAGGAGGCGGTTCGCCGGCCAGAGCGACGTCACAGGGCAGGTAAGTGCATGTGACGCTGCCGTAGCGATAATTTTCGCTACGGCAGCTATCACAAGATATCGCATGTGCAACGAGGGAGGGGACTATCGCGCTCGGCATCTCTACAATCGGCATGCGATGTTGTAGTGTGCAAAGTACCTCTTAGTATATAATCTCGCCATGCACCACATAGTGTGAACTTACTCTTAGGCTACATTCACACATTCATTTCTATTGATCATCTCTTTTGCCTACTTTTTGCATCCGTGTCCAAGGGTCGATTAAGGGTAGCTGGGTTTGTGGGCCCCCAGCACCCAATGTATCATATGGCATCTCACATGATATATTTGGAAGGTCATGTAACAGAACAGGTGATGAACCGCTGTTGGCGGCACGTGCACATTGCTATTGTGACGTTGTCTTCATTAAAATGGCGCATGCATGTACTGCAATCTCTTGCTTCAATTTACTAAGGACACTGTGGAGATGACTAGGAGTAATGGTGGTGCATGCACTGATGAAAAAAATTCAATCTGGGCATGCGCAGCTGCCACTTTTATTCGACTCCCCAGTGTCTTCAATAAAATGGCACCGGAGATAGCGATATGTACATGAGCCGATTCCAGCAGTAATTTATTGCTAGACAATGTTACAATTGCAATGCGCACCTGCCGCCAACAGAAGTAATAGCGGAGGCACAAAATGTAAATGAAGAAAAGGAAGCAAGGCAGAAGGAGGAATGATAACAGATGATCTGACACGCAAAGTCCCGCCCCAGTGCTCAAGCCTGTAAACAAATTGCGTCATTTTGGAAACTTTGGATGAAGATTGCTCTGAAATAAAGCATCAGATTTCTTATCTAAAGGTATCATTTTAATCACCATCACCATTATGGTACTGCCTCTAGTTTCTAGGGCAAAAACCTGGTGGATGGTTCCCTTTAATTACATATCCTCCCCCAATTCAATATAATTAAATGTCGTCTCCCCAATTCATTCTAATTAGATGTTGTCTCTAAATTCATTATAATTACATACCCTCAATTCATTATGCATTGTTCTCTTCCCTTACCCCACTCCTAAATCATTATAATGTAATGTCTTCTTTCTTAATCCCACCTCACTTTATTATGCAATGTCCTCTTTAACACCCCCCACACCCAATTCATTACAATATACTGTGCTCTCTACCACCCCCCACAAACAATTAATTCAAATTAAAGAACAAAAGAAAGACTATTTAACCTTTCCTGAAGATCATCTGCAGTTCTGCTTCCTTCCTCTTCTTGCCGGCCCATACATACTAAACGACGCAGCCGATGTGATGATGTCATTGTTCTGGCTGATTCATTGAGAAGGCAACAGGCTGCTACTAAACTCTGTCTCTTTATTGCTGTCAGTGGAGTAAAAGAAACGCTCCCTGTTGGCGATACGTGCTGTTGATGGTGACAGAAAATATTATGATGAAGGCAATCTGGCCATGGGCCCCTGCAGCCTTAGGGGCACTTTGCACGCTGCAACATCACAAGCCGATGCTGCGATGCCGAGCGCGATAGTCCCTGCCCCCGTCGCAGCGGCGATATCCTTGTGATAACTGCTGTAGCGAACATTATCGCTACGGCAGCTTCACATGGACTCACCTGTCCTGCGACCGTCACTCTGGCCGGCGACCCGCCTCCTTATTAAGGGGGTGGGTCGTATGGCGTCACTGCGACGTCACACGGCAGGCGACCAATAGGAGCGGAGGGGCGGAGATGAGCGGGATGTAAACATCCCGCCCACCTCCTTCCTTCCGCATATCCTACGGAAGCCGCAGTGACGCCGGTAGGAGATGTTCCTCGCTCCTGTGGCTGCAGGAACGAGGAACAACATCGGACCGTCGCGTCAGCGTAATCATGGATTACGCCGACGCTGCACCGATGATACGATTATGACGCTTTTGCGCTCGTTAATCGTATCATCGAGCCTTTACACACTACAATGTCGCATGCGATGCCGGAAGTACGTCATTTTCAATTTGACCCCACCGACATCGCACCTGCGATGTCGTGGTGTGCAAAGCCCGCCTTAGTCTCCGGTTAGTAGGCCAGATTGCCCTCATTATCATCTGCCTGTGTTTTTGTCGCATTGGTTTTTATCTCATTCTTTTTTAAAAACCTATGGAAGTAAAGTGTCTCAGCGTTTAACAATGGATCATGAAAAATAGATGAATTACGGATGGAACACTGAAGCAAAAAGTATATCTTCATTCTTTCATCCGTATTTATTGAATTCCTATAGACTTTAATAGCCAAGTCTGCTATGCAAAATTAATGAGAACAGGACATGTTCTGAATCTCATGGCTCAGACAATGGATGTCTGTATGGATCAATAAAACTTTATTGATCAGTTTTCTGTATGATAAAAAAAAACATGCAGCACACAAAGCGGTACAATGGATGTGTGAATGTCGCCTTACTATAATGGAAATATATTCACAATTACTTTCTGAAGTTGAGATCCAAGACCCAACATGAATATATGCATAAACAGACCTGATGTGAAGCCATTTTCCCCAGAAGATGTTAACGCAGAGTATTCCAAGTTAAAAATGCTCCAGAAATATGCCGTTGGTGGTTTTCTGAAGCTTCTTTTGAGTCATTTTTGCCATGACTCCGCTGCCGGCATTTTTGCTCTATACTTTCAACAATTTAGAGAGAGCAGCTTCCAAACATAGTTGGCAAAAAAATAATTTTAAGGTTTCTGATCCCTGAAGAGGATAAAAGAAGTAACGTAACAGGGAACATGTGCACAACAATGTCGTTTTGACATTGCTGTGGATTAAGTTTTTTGTTTTGTTTTGTTTTTTACAGTGCCCTTATATATTTTTAGGTGGATTCCAATTGTTTTTTTTAATTATTTATTTATTTATTTTACTGCACAGTATAGACACGCCCACCGGCTGCTGTGATTGGGTGCAGTGAGACACCTGTCACTCAGCGTGGGGGGCGTGTCTGACTGCAACCAATCACAGGCGTCTGTGGGTGGGGAAAGCAGGGAATACGAGATTGATTAATGAGCGGCCGGCATATTCAAAGTAATTGTTGCCGCGTATTCTCTGCACAGCTGTTCCTCGCCGCGCTGGTGATCGGGGAGCGGTATGAGCCAGGGGAAGAAAAAAACCGAGCGCCAATGTAAGTATGACTGAGAACAGCAGAAAAAAGGTAAGTATACTGAATTTTATTTAAAAAAATAATAAAATAAGATCACTAGTGTAAAAACACACACGCACGAAACGTGCTGAACACGGACATACTCCGTGTGCGGTCCGTGCAGGCATGGACCCATAGACTTTAGCGGGTCCGTGCCTGCGTGCTGCCGTCCAGAAACGGACATGTCGTCCGTGCAGAAAAGCGCACACACGTACTTATCACACGGACACGTTCCGTGTGATTTTACGTGTGTGTGCCATCTACCATTGAATAACATGGGTCTCCGTGTGTACATGTCTCCAGTACGTGCAAATACGTACCGCACACGTACAAAAAAAACGGATGTGTGTTGCGGGTCTAAGACTGGTTTCCACTACTGCTCTAGTCTCTGTGCATTGGCCGCAGTGGTGACATCATGACTACAAAACATATTACCATTGCAGCCAATGACTAAGCTGAGTGGCTCTTGTTGTCTATATTAGTGCTCAGTGATTGACTGCAGCAGTGATGTGCTTTGTAGTCATCATAACATTGTTCATGCAGCCAAAACACAGAGATTGGAGCAGCAGCAGAGACATTCAAATAAAAAAGTTAGATCCATGTGCTCCCTTATATTTCTAGTGGAGTTTTCTCATCTTAGCTGCAGTAAGGCAAAGTTCCCACAATGAGTATTTGGTGCATTTTTGATGCTGCAGATTTTCTGCAGTATTTCTGCACTTAGTAACTAAATTAGGTTTCTTGCGGATTTTCATTGAGTTTTTAAGTGCATTTTTTGCATATGTTTTTATCACTTTTTGTCATGTTTTTAAAAGTTTCGACCTAAATATGAAAATGTTGATCATTAGCGCTTGTTTGGTATATTTAGTTACTTAGTAACTTACTTAATCCTACAAAATCCTTGACTTCACGGAAGTGTACGGAGAAGATGTGATGCTTTTTTGAAGGCAAGGGGTGATCACATGAAATATTGATTTGTTTTCAATTTCTCTTTTGTTCACTCACTTTGAATTTTGTTAGTTAAAAAAAACCTATTAACACTTCTATTATTTTTTTTAAAGTATGTTTTCTTTGCATTATTTTTCCATATCGGCATAAAACAGTTCCACAGTACTGTATATACAACACCTACTGCATATAGACATGTTCACTGATTTTCTGCTGTGCAGTAGGTAGATTTTGATTGTCTTAAGTGTCAATAATATTCCAAGTTGTGCCTCTTGCTCCACGTATAATATCAGTTTATACAACTATGCAGAATTGGGCAATGTTTCATTTCGGCTCGGACCAAGCACCATCATGTCAAGAACATGAGATCTATGTGACTTTGACCATAGAAGGATGACAGATGGGGTGATTTGTGATCAATTGGAGGCAGATGGGGTAATTTGATCATTTATCCCTTGGGAAATTGACATACAAAAGTACCAGCACTGGTGAACAAAGCCAGTTCTGGGAATAAAATATCTTTTTCAATAAGAAAGGTCAGTATATTTTGAGCCGACTAGGACATGCACACAAATGTATGCTGTAAGCATTTTGTATCCTGTCGTAATATCTCCATAACATGCCGTATGTATGGTAATCGTCTCTTCTAGAAAAAATGCTTCTAGGCTGGTATGCCTTCCTGCACATAGCATTGGATGAAGCAAAACACATTCTGTTTTGCACAGTCTGGGGTGAAGGTTTGTATGTGTGCGTGTGTGTCTGTGTGTTCTGTGTGCTATCCGTGTGCTATCTATGTGACATCCGGATCGCACACCGACAGCATGAGCTGATATACTTGCCTGTCCCGGGCGCTGACATCTCCTGTGCTGCTGTTGCTTCCGGGCTCATGGTCAATGCAGTGAATATACAATGAGCATAATGAGCAGGCCCGGAAGCAACAGTAGAGGCAGAGACAGCAGCGTCGGACACAGGTAAGTATATAAATTCTTTATTTTCATGTGACCTGTGTTTTCTCCGGAACATGTCACATGGATTATATCTTGGTGCAGTCGTGTAACACCCATACTGCTGGCAGAAAATGGACATGTTGCCCAGTGGCACACGTGGACACGCGTGTGTTTCACACAGACACATGGTCCGTGGGAAAACACTGATGTGTGACCAAGCCCATTGACTTTAATGGGTCTACGTAAGTCCGTGTCTCCGATACTTGTTAAAACGGATGTCACATATATATTCTCTGGCCCAGATGTCACATCTCTGCTGTCCAGAATCCCGAAGTGTCTATCTGCTATATCCTCCTTTTTCTCCTCTCGCTTCCTAAAGCTCAATGTGGCCAAAACTGAACTAATCATCTTTCCTCCATCTCACCTACACTCTCCTGATCTATCTATTACATTAAAGAACACCATGCTCTCGCCAGTACCCAAATTTCGCTGCCTCGGAGTGACCTTTGACTCTGCCTTGTCCTTCATACCACACATCCAATCCCTCACCACCTCCTGCCGTCTTCAACTCAAAAATATTTCCAGAATCTGTCCTTTCCTCAATTCGCAATCTACAAAAATGCTAGTGCATGCCCTCATAATCTCCCGCCTCGATTACTGTAACATCCTCCTCTGTGGCCTCCCTGCTAACACGCTCGCCCCTCTCCAGTCCATCCTTAACTCTGCTGCCCGACTGATCCACCTCAATCCTCAATACCACCCCGCTTCTCTTCTCTGCATGTCCCTCCATTTGCTCTCAATCTTCCACCGTATGCAATTCAAACTACTAACACTGACCTACAAAGCTGTGCATAATCTGTCTCCTCCGTATATGTCTGAACTAATCTGCCACTACACTCCAACAAGTCACCTCCGGGGTCCTCCCAAGATCTCCTTTTCTCCTCCTCTCTCATACGCTCCTCACGCAACCGACTCCAAGACTTCTCCGGAGCATCCCCAGTCTCTTGGAACTCGCTGCCTCAACACGTCAGACTATCTGCTACACTCACAAGCTTCAAACGGAACCTGAAAACTCATCTGTTCAGAAATGCCTATAATCTACAATGACCTCACTGCTTCACCACCGTGCGGAGCTGCCGTCCAACCACTGTGTGGAGCTGCTGGCCGACCACCGTGCGGAGCTGCCGCCAAATCTACACCCCACCTACTGTCTCCTCCCCATAATCCTATAGAATGTAAGCCCGCAAGGGCAGGGCCCTCTTCCCTCTCTACTAGTCTGTCTACTGTAACTTGTATATGTATTCTGAATGTAACCCCTTCTCATGTACAGCACCATGGAATCAATGGTGCTCTAGAAATAAATAATAATAATATACAGGAGACACAAATGTGTGAAGGAGGCCTAAAACTCAAAACGTTGTACAATCATAATTAAGACATGCCGGTGGGCTAATGCTGACACAAATTGCACCAATATAAGTGTAATCATGTTAATTTTGCTACAGAGTTGAAAGGTTTGGAAATCATTTTTATTTGTCTTTTCTCAGTGCAATTACAATACTGATTTTTTTATGATAAATTAACAGGGAGACATTAACCTCTTTGCCCCAATGCCCTGTTTTCATCTTCCTGACTAGGCCAATTTTTTAAATTCAGTGTCTCTTTATCAGGTAACAACTCTGGAAAACGTCAATGGATCCTTGTGATTCTGCGATTGTTTCTTGACTTATTGTAATTTATGTTAGTGATACATTTAGGACAATATTTGACTCTTGGACTACAAATTTTCATACAATAGTTTGTGGACTCCATATGCAGAGCCCTTAAGTGCCAGAAGAGCAGAATCACCCCTCAAATGACCCCATTTTGGAAATTACACCCCTCTAGGAATTTATCTACATATGTAGTGGCAATTTTCCATTATTATTTGTGGGGGGGTTTTCAAAATCATTTGAATGAGTGAAAAACAATGCATACATACTGAAAGAATTAATATGTTGCAGTTTAAGAAAAATGTAACGCAGCTCAAAAAACACAAGGAGAAAAATTGCACCATGTGAGTGAGGATTTAGAAATACCATTTAGTTAGTTGCTACTGTAAAAAATGCATTTCAGCACAGAAAAAACGCAGCAAAAGTGTCAAAATACCCAAAGAGTATATTCAAACAATAAACTTTTTGTGAGTTTTTGATGTTGTAGAATATCTTGAGCCGTTCTGCACCTATTGTGTGTATTAGGTTACTTGCATTTTTTTTCTGTGCATTTTAGTGCATTTTAGTGCATTTATGTATTTTTGTTACATTTTTTATGTTGCATTTTTTTGTTAGTCCTTGCTATGCTAGATTTCAAACAAAGCTGCTTTGTTTTTGATACTTCCTGGTATTTGGCATTGACAAAACTTACTGTTAAGGCCGCTTTACACGCTATGACATCGCTAATGCGATGTCGTTGGGGTCACGGAATTTGTGACGCACATCCAGCCGCATTTGCGATGTCGTTGCGTGTGACACCTATGAGCGATTTTGAATCGTCGCAAAAACGCTCAAAATCGCTCATCGGTGACATGGGGGTCCATTCTCAAATATTGCTGCTGCAGCGTGTACGATGTAGTTTGTCGTTCCTGCGGCAGACAACATCGCTCCGTGTGACGCCATAGGAACGAGGAACATCACATTACCTGCCGCCGCCCGCAATGCGGAAGGAAGGAGGTGGGCGGGATGTTACGTCCCGCTCATCTCCGCCCCTCCGCTTTGATTGGGCGGCCGCTTAGTGACGACGCTGTGACGCCGCATGGACTTCCCCCTTAGAAAGGAGGCGGTTCGCCGGTCACAGAGACGTCGCAGGGCAGGTAAGTAGTGAGACGGGTTTGGGCGATGTTGTGCGCCACGGGCAGCGATTTGCCCGTGTCGCACAACCGATGGGGGCGGGTACCCACGCTAGCGATATCGGGACCGATATCGCAGCGTGTAAAGTGGCCTTTACACTGAAGTGCGTATTACATGTGTTTTTGATGCGTTGCTTCACCAGAAAAGACCTAAAATGCATGTGCGTTATATACCTGTTGATTATCTGCATCTAATGAAATTCTATGGATAAAGGCTTCACATCAAACTCAGCGTACCTTCAATAGAATTTGACATATTACCGATTTCAAATTTTTCTATAACGGTCTTTACGGGTTTTTCCCACAAACAAATTAAATTTTAATAAATAGATCCTGGCCCAATAATAAGTTCCACAATTGGATGTGTTTAAAATAAAAAGGTTCCTGTGCTGAGATAATCTTGCATGTATTCGGCACATTAAGTTTTGTCAAAGCCAAAAACGAGGAAATATCAAAAACAAAGCAGCTTCATTGACAACATGACATACCAAGAAGAGAAAAAACTGCAATGTCAAAAATACGATAAAAACGCATTATAAAAGGCAAGTAACCTACAGTGCTGGCCAAAAGTATTGGCACCCCTGCAATTCTGTCAGATAATACTTAGTTTCTTCTTGAAAATGATTGCAATCACAAATTCTTTGGTATTAATTATCTTCATTTATTTTGCTTGCAATGAAAAAAGCACAAAAGAGAATGAAACAAAAATCAAATCATTGATCATTTCACACAAAACTCCAAAAATGGGCCAGACAAAAGTATTGGCACCCTTAGCCTAATACTTGGTTGCACAACCTTTAGCCAAAATAACTGCGAACAACCGCTTCCGGTAACCATCAATGAGTTTCTTACAATGCTCTCCTGGAATTTTAGACCATTCTTCTTTGGCAAACTGCTCCAGGTCCCTGAGATTTGAAGGGTGCCTTCTCCAAACTGCCATTTTGAGATCTCTCCACAGGTGTTCTATGGGATTCAGATCTGGAGTTACTGCTTGCCACTTTAGTAGTGTCGAGTGTTTTCTACCAAACCATTTTCTAGTGCTTTTTGAAGTGTGTTTTGTGTCATTGTCCTGCTTGAAGACCCATGACCTCTGAGGAAGACACAGCTTTCTCACACTGGGCCCTACATTATGCTTCAAAATTTGTTAGTAGTCTTCAGACTTCATAATGCCATGCACATGGTCAAGCAGTCCAGTGCCAGAGGCAGCAAAGCAACCCCAAAACATCAGGGAACCTCCGCCATGTTTGACTGTAGGGACCGTGTTATTTTCTTTGAATGCGTCTTTTTTTTCCTGTAAACTCTATGTTGATGGCTTTTCCCAAAAAGCTCTACTTTTGACTTATCTGACCAGAGAACATTCTCAGGTAAGTTTTGGCAAACTCCAGCCTGGCTTTTTTATGTCTCAGGGTAAGAAGTGGGATCTTCCTGGGTATCCTACCATACAGTCCCTTTTCAGTCAGACGCCGACGGATAATACGGGTTGACACTGTTGTACCCTCGGACTGCAGGGCAGCTTGAACTTGTTTGGATGTTAGTCGAGGTTCTATATCCACCATCCGCACAATCTTGTGTTGAAATCTCTTGCCAATTTTTCTTTTCCTTCCACATATAGGGAGGTTAGCCACAGTGCCATGGGCTTTAAACTTCTTGATGACACTGCGCACTGTAGACACAGGAACTTTCAGGTCTTTGGAGATGGACTTGTAGCCTTGAGATTGCTCATGCTTCCTCACAATTTGGATTCTCAAGTCCTCAGACAGTTCTTTGGTTTTCTTTCTTTTCTCCATGCTCAATGTGGTACACACAAGGACACAGGACAGAGGTAGAGTCAACTTTAATCCATGTCAACTGGCTGCAAGTGTGATTTAGTTATTGCCAACACCTGTTAGGTGCCACAGGTAAGTTACAGGTGCTGTTAACCCCTTCACGTCCATGGATGGATCTATCCATCATGGAGCGTGTCCCGTTAAGCCCCGCCCCCTGCCGCGGGCAGGCGGCGGCAATCGGTGCACAAATCAGCTGTTTTCAACAGCTGACATGTGTGCCTGCATGTTACGAGTGGAATCGCATTCCACCCGTAACATTAACCCCTTACATCTCGCTGAGAAAGTCTGGCAGCGAGATGCATATACGAGCGGATTTTCACTTACCGCCGTCCCCACCAGAAGTGATCACGTGACTTTCGGTGTTTGCCATGGTAGCACAGGGTCATGTGATGACGCCTGCAGCTATGATGTTTCACTCTCGTTTTCACCCGGCTCGGAGGCCAGGGAAGCAGGAAGTGACTGTATCTGCTGTTTACAGCTGTATTGCTGTGATCAGCAGATAGATCAGAGCGATCGGATTGGTGATCACTATAGCCCCCTAGGGGAACTAGTAAAATAAAAAAAGTTTTAAAAAATAAAAAAAAAATAAAAAAACCTAAAAGTTCAAATCACCCCCCCTTTCGCCCCATTGAAAATTAAAGGTGAAAAAAAAAAAAATATACACATATTTGGTATCACCGCATTCAGAAATGCCCGATCTATCAAAATATAAAATCAATTAATCTGATTGGTAAATGGCGTAGTGGCAAGAAAAATCCAAACGCCAAAATTACGTTTTTTGGTCGCCGCAAGATTTATGCAAAATGCAATAACAGGCGATCAAAACGTAGCATCTGCGCAAAAATGGTACCATTAGAAACGCCAGCTCGAGACACAAAAAATAAGATGTCACGAGCCATAGATCCCAAAAAATGAGAACTCTACGGGTTTCGGAAAATGGCGCAAAACGTACGTGTCACGCTCCCCGGGTCCTCTGCTCCGCTCCCCGGCTCACCTGCCACGCTCCCCGCTCTCCAGCCTCCATTAGCCGCGCTTCCCAGGCCTCCTGGTCCCCGCTCCTGGCGCCCGTCGGCTTCCCAGCCCCTGGCCGGCTCTGCTGCTTCCTCCTCTCAGCTTCCTGCCCTGGCTTCTGGCACCCGGGCCGCGCGCATGCGCATTAGGGCGCGCGCGCGGTCACTGACCCTTTCTTAAAGGGCCAGTGTCCACTGACAGGAAATGATGCACACAGGTACAGGGTATAAAGGGGATTAATGTCCAAGGGGGCGATCCTGCATTGCCATCCGGTCCTGCTGTATCTCAAACCCCGAACGCTGCCTATCTACCATCCTGACAGTCCGTACCATCCCGGTTCCCTGCGGTGACCCGCCATCTCGCTCCAACGGTTCCGGACCCCGCCTGACATCATCCCGGCTTCCGAACCTGAGCTCCGTCACCCGGACCACCATCAGTGACCCCGTGGTCCCAGGGACTTCTCCATTGTGTTCTAAGTGCACGGACTGTTCTGCTACCTAAAGTGCTCCGGCTACCGGACTCCGTTCCCTCTTCGGGGAGTTCGGTCCAGAGGATCCACCTCCCGGGTCTGCCCATCCATCTGGCCCTAACAGTACGCCACTTTTATTGGACAAGCTTGTGAATTTTTTTTAACCCCTTAGATACAAGTAAACCTATACATGTTTAGTGTCTACAATCTCGCACCGACCTCAGGCATCATACTCACACATCAGTTTTACCATATAGTGAACACCGTGAATAAAACATCCCAAAAACTATTGTGCCATCACACTTTTTTTGCAGTTTTTCCACACTTTGAATTTTTTTGCTGTTTTCCAGTACACCATATGGTAAAACCTATGCTTTCATTTAAAAGTACAACTTGTCCTGCAAAAAACAAGCCCTCATATGGCAAGATTAACGGAAAAATAAAAAAGTTACGGCTCTCGGAAGAAGGGGAGCAAAAAACAAAAACGCAAAAACGGAAAGTGCCCCGGGACTGAAGGGGTTAATTACACAAATTAGAGAAGCATCACATGATTTTTAAAACAGTGCCAATACTTTTGTCCACCCCCTTTTTTATGTTTGGTGTGAAATTATATCCAATTTGGCTTTATGACAATTTTTTTTTTTTTTTTATTGAAGACAAATTAAATGAAGATAATAATGCCAAACAATTTGTGATTGCAATCATTTTCAAGAAGAAACGGAGTATTATCTGATAGAATTGCAGGGGTGCCAATACTTTTGGCCAGCACTGTAATTTACCTAATATGTGCAGAAATTCTGAAAAAATTCTGCAACATGAAAATCTTACCAAAGACTCATTATGGGAACTCTGACTAATACACAGCTCTGTTTAAAACATGACATACCAACAGGAGGCAAGAAATATAACATCAAAAATTACATAAAAACGCATGTAAAAAAAACACAAGTAACCTCATTTACATTATAGACGCAAAAGTGCTGTAGAAATTCTGCAACATCAACAACTCACCAAAAGCTTATCCTCTTATGGCCAAGTCCAGGAAAGTCAGTTGTATTCCCATAGACATTAAACTTCTGAATAATATGTGTATCTGTAGTAAGAGGAACATTAAGCTGTTTGGAGATGGTCTTATAGCCTTAACCCTTGATTTGCTTGGCTACAATTTTCTTTCTAATCTCCTGAAACAACTCTTTCCTTAGTGTGGTACACACCATGATATTAAACAGCACAGTGACTACTTTTTACTCTTTCAATAGACAGACAGACGTTACAATTTTATGATGCTAATTACAGGACACGCAATAGTTTAATATGACCCTATGGTAAAATTATTTTTAATCTTTTCTAAGAGTACCATCATTTTTGTCCAGACCATTTCCATTAGTTTGTTTTTGAAAAGCTTTCTGTTGAACCACAATTCAAAAGAAAGTTCTGATTTTCATTAGTTGCTGTGTTCAGTAAACTTAAAGTGAAAATTACTTTTGTCAGTTTCAAGTTATTTCAGTGATCACTGTGGATTATTATTTCTTTAGCAGAAGGATGCCGACAATATTGTCTACATACATGTGTAATTGTTCCCATGACATCTTGTTTTAATTGTCTTTTTTGTGATATATGTTTTTATTGCTATTATTGTACAATACTTACAGCAAAGATGTATATTGCCCTGGCCAAAAGACATTGAACAGTGCTCTATGCAAGCCATCAGTATGCAGTTTTACCATCCAGCAATCACCTCCTCCATGTTTGGAAGTGTGTGTGATTTGATCCTCCTGCACCTGTGATGCCTCCACTTAGTGGGGGTTTAGCTGTATCCTGCTGGAGTAATAGTAGTCTTTTGGCCTGGGCAATATACAGCTGCAGTTCCATATTTGCTGTAAGTAATGATATTGATTCCTCTGTTTTGCTTTTTTATATTATTGTACAATAAAATATTTATCTTCAACATAATATAAATTCTTTGATATTTAGCATCTTGACATTACCAGATAATTTTTTTGGGTGTCCACAAGACCTCAAAGAGACTGATTTCAAAGGTCATCAATACTGGTTCAAATCGAGGAGCAGCCATGAAGAAGGTTTCCAAAGAAAAGAGAAGCAGCTATCACGTGGGTGACAACGTAAAGTATGGCGAAGGACACAACACTCAGCAACACAAGGGGTACATCAAGGGCACTTTACCAATGGTCGGCCCTAGTGCTAGTGAGGGGGAAGATGGAACACTTTCTTCACTCACCTGCAGCTGTACCCTACACTCATAGCCAGACCCTATACAGGTTCTGCACTTGTCGCCAAACAGGATACCTGAGACGCTGGCAGACCCTATAATTGCCCTGGCTAGTGAGCTGGCAATTGAGGGATGCTGCACTAATATAACACCAGGGGAAGGAAAGACAGACAGGGGGAACCCCAACAACAGACTTCTGCAGTCAGCACCAAGATTGCAGCCTACACAGCAACTTGCAGAGAGGGCTTCACATTCAAGTTTACAATCATTCTGTGCAACTTAAAGTGCAGTCAAAACAGGCTATTAAACGACTGCCTATCGGCTTCATATAGTCATTGACCGCCGTGTATAGCCCATGACTATCCAGTGCATCATTAGATATTTTTTTTTTAAATTCTTTATTTATAAACAGATCACATCAAACCAAAGGCTGACAAACGAATGCCCCATACACATTTACACTATATGCTGCCCCTCTGTGCACTTATACTACACAATGCCCCTCTACTGTGCTCTCACACAAAATAATTCCCCCCTTTACTGTGCCCTCACACTATATACTGCCCCACATACTGTGCCCTTACATTATATACTGCTCCCCATATTGTACCCTCACAATACATACTGCCCCCATACTGTAATCTCACTCTATATCCTGACCGCTCAACACTCCCAGCTTTGCCTGACATGAGAAACAAAAGTTGGAAGTTAAGTTTTTGGGATCTGGTACCAAGTAAGAAACAAGGACATCAGTGGAGCTTTGGAAACAAAAGTAAATTATACACTTATAAATAATAACAAATAAAAAACATAAAAAAATAAATAATAAAAATGTTTTGCAGACTTTAGTCCAGTGGCCATGTTGGTAGTCCAATGCTGCCAGGCCCATAGCCTTGTGAGTCTCTTCCTACTTGCCAGAATAACCAACACCTCTTCTGATTAGTAGGTCTAACGCAAGGCCATTGTTGTGACACAACATAAGAATGTTGTTGAATCAGTTCTATTAATCAAATGAGGTTCTATAGATGCCGACAAATAGGAGAAGGTTCACACTGGTCTAGCCCAGTGGCCACAGACTAATGACATGGTCACTAGGCCAGAAATCAGTGAATCTTTATCATCATCTTTAATCTAAATATATTTTTGGACAAGCTCTTTGCAAGTGCAAAGTCAGTAAGTAAGTGAAAAAAACAAACCTGCAAAACTACAATGCCTTTACCTCCTATGGCTGTATAAAACCACACTTCTGTAAGGAAATTACTTATTTAAATGCATTTTCTATTATTGCTTCTATAGTGCAATAATCTCTCAATATCCAGAACATTAGTGCAACATTTTCTAGGGTTCTATCTAGTTGCATTCCTCAATGTCATTAGTGCAATTGATAGTTCTTATATTGCCTTAAGCCGAAATCATACTTTAAGTGATCCATGATGAAAATTGTATTTGACTGATTTAGTTGCAATGCATCCAACAGCATTAGCCTGTGATTAAATTATTAAGTGAAATACTGCTAGGAAAATCGAGCCAAAGCAGATAAACTCTCTATAGAAGGGCTTACTGCCTTACATAGGATAAATGATTATTAGGACAAATTCATGCAATGTTATTCTCTAAAATTTAGAATACTTTAGGTGGTTTTAAACAAGTAATGAATACAAGTTTAGAGATGGGAACTACATAAAAATAATCTGTTTCCTCTTTTAACATGTATGTTTTATGAAATATTTATAATTCCCTCAAAAAGTAATTGTTGGGAAATCTTATTTTACATTTCTATGTTTTGCCATTCTCCTAGAGCTTGTTTCAACACACTGTCCTATCAGTCGGACTGGCAAAACACAATAACAAAGGATTTTCCAGTAGGACAAGCCTCTGATACAGTAATAGGCACCTAATACTACAGGACCCCAAAAATCAATCATTAGACAACCAATGAGCCTCTAAAGTCTACTTATGAGGTAATTACACTATTAATTAATAGTAGTTACTATTGGTCTTTTTAATGTCATGTCCTGCATTTGCAAAGATAATGTCATGCCTTGGATTTGATCCGGCAGTGTCCTGTGCTGTGGTCCACTGAGCCACAATCAGGTTCAGTCACTGTCCTAGTTCTGAACACTTTGTTTTATGTTCATTGGTTCATTGCCTTTCTGTCAACAAGTGTTTCCAATGCTGTAATTCAGTCTGCCTTATCACTGGGTATAACTATTAAAGGTTCTCGTGTTTCCATTTCCCGGCTGGTGATATTTCTGATGGACTCTACTTGGAATTTTAGCCTGTCTGCCAAGTGTTTTTCTTGGCAGATTGTTACTTTTGGTTTACCTTATGTGTACTCTGCACCTTCCCCCAGATTCTTAGGGAGGTACCTGAAACCCTCAATGGCCGCTTAGGAAGCAAAAGTCTAAGTGGTCATCTGAGTCATCCAGTTAGGTTTGTTTCAGTCTGCGCAGGAGACCTTTAAGGGCTGAGCATCTCTGACCTCTAGTCTGTACAAGGAATGTGCAGGTTAGGTGTAGTAGTTTTGAGTTAGACCCTATTTTACATTATTGTTCATCTGTGCACTTTACTTCACATAACAGATAAATTGAATGGTGCAATTAAAAGTGAACTTGTACAGGTGATGGATGAACTCAAAATGATTTCTCCTGGTGAGACTCAAAAAACGGTGTCTCTAAGCAATATGTATGTAGTAAAGTGTGGATGTGTTCAAATATTTACGAACTTCTGTTGTCTCGTGTTCCCAGCTCTGTTCTAATCCTGCTCTGCACACAATGTAGATAACACAGCATCTTCTGAGTGGACTGGAAGTTGTCTTCTCAATATATCTATAACAGTAATCAAGGTTCCTACAGACCTAAGCTGGTGTCACACATAGCGACAACGACAACGACGTCGCTGCTACGTCACCATTTTCTGTGACGTTGCAGCGACGTCCCGTCGCTGTCGCTGTGTGTGACATCCAGCAACGACCTGGCCCCTGCTGTGAGGTCGCAGGTCGTTGCTGAATGTCCAGCTTCATTTTTTGGTCGTCACTCTCCCGCTGTGACACACACATCGCTGTGTGTGACAGCGAGAGAGCGACGAAATGAAGCGAGCAGGAGCCGGCGTCTGGCAGCTGCGAAGCTGTAACCAGCGTAAACATCGGGTAACCAAGGGAAGCCCTTTCCCTGGTTACCCGGTGTTTACGCTGGTTACCAGCCTCCGCTCTTGCTGCCAGCGCCGGCTCCTGCTCTGTGCCCATGTGGCTGCAGTACACATCGGGTAATTAACCCGATGTGTACTGTAGCAAGGAGAGGAGGAAGCCAGCGCTAAGCAGTGCGCGCGGCTCCCTGCTCTCTGCAGTGTGACATGTAGCTGCAGCACACATCGGGTAATTAACCCGATGTGTACTGTACCTAGGAGAGCAAGGAGCCAGCGCTAAGCGCGGCTCCCTGCTCTCTACACATGTAGCACAGCGACGTTATGATCGCTGCTTCTGCTGTGTTTGACAGCTAAGCAGCGATCATAACAGCGACTTACAAGGTCGCTGTTACGTCACAGAAAATGGTGACGTAACAGCGACGTCGTTGTCGCTGTCGCTTAGTGTGACCCCAGCCTTAGGCCCCTTTCACACGTCAGTGATTCTGGTACGTTTGTGCTTTTTTTAAAACGTACCAGAATAACTGACATACGCAGACCCATTATAATCAATGGATCTGCTCACACATCAGTGATTTTTCACTGCACGTGTCTCCGTGCACCGTGCACCCTTAGCCGTGATTCTGCATGGAGACATGTCAGTTTTTGTCTGGCATCACTGATGACCCACGGACCACACTATGGTGTGATCCGTGTGTGATCAGTGAAACACGTGCCAGAAAATCACGGACATGTTAAATATTTTCAACTTACTTTGCCTGCGATTCGCTGTGCAGCCTCCGCTCTCTGCAGCTCCTGCCTGGCTCATGAATATTCATGACAGCAGGAATAGCCGACCAGAAAATAGGTGCTGAGAGCGGTGGGCGGATGCTGCAGAGCTGAGGACTTCAGCACCATGGACAGCAGCAGTGAAGGCAGATGAGTAATGTCCATATGCAATCACGGGATCACGGAACACGGAGGGACATGTGCGTGTTTTACACGTCAGTGAAGAACGTCAGTGTTTTTCACTGATGTGTGAAACAGGTCTTACATTGTGAAAATTAATTCTGATCTATACAGCAAATCCTGTGAAAGTCAGGTCATCTGAGTCATGTGGTGCAAAAAAGAACTAGAATTGGGACCACTGGGAATGGCAGAAGAAGTTAAGGATGGTGTAAGCATTACTGTAAGATAAGACATTATTGACGTTTCTGTAGTCGCTTATCATCGAGACATCCAGGTCTCCCTGGGAGCTACAGATACAAGAATATTTGTGAAGATATTTTGTTTTTTATGTTATACACATTGGAATTCTAAAATAAAATGTGATGTAAAAGTACATTCCACAAAGAAGATCAAAGTTTTATCTTTTGGTCTCTCTTTTCCCTATTGAAGTGAATGGATACATCACAACGCATAATGTTAAGCAGAGAATATTAACTAGAGTTGAGCGCGGTTCGTGGTTCGTGGTTCTCCAGTTCGCGGCTCGAGTGATTTTGGGGGCTGTTCTAGATCGAACTAGAACTCGAGCTTTTTTGCAAAAGCTCGATAGTTCTAGATACGTTCGAGAACGGTTCTAGCAGCAAAAAGCAGGGCTTTTTACAGCTACAGTGTGCAGGAGCCATCGCTGGCAGCCTGCCAGAAGCTGGTAACTAAGATAAACATCGGGTACCCAACCAAAGCGCTTTGGTTAGTAACCCGATGTTTATCCTAGTTACGTGCAGGAAGGCCACACTTCCCCGCTCAGCTCGCTCCGCCCCCTCCTGCCCGCGGCATGTACACACACACACACACACACACACACTCTGCACACATTGCCCCGCTCGGCTTACCTGCGGTGATGAAGTCCCGCCATCCCGACCTCAGCGCTGTCACTGTCCTCCATGGCCGCCGCTTGTCACATCACCTTCTCTCGCTTCCGACCCGAGACTGACTAGCGGTGACGTCACGGGCCTCTCGCGATACTTGGCTGTAAAAACGGCGGTCATTGAACTCAGTGACAGGGACTGGCAGTGCTGGAGATCAGCGCAGGTAATACACCTCGCTTACAGCAGCACTTGTCATCCCCTGCAGTGACCTGGGCTGACCCATTGATGTTAGCTCAGGTCACTGCATTGCTCTCCCAGCCAATGGGGAACATCCTGCTCTTCATTGACTGGGACAGTGTGGATCGTCATGGCAACCCCTTGGATTACACCAGACCTGGATTTGTTTTTCTTTCTAATAAATTGGTTAAAGAGGGAATGTTTTGGGGAGTGTTTTTTCAAATAAAAATGTGTTTGTCGTCTATTTTTTTTTATTACTGACTGGGTTGGTGATGTCGGGTATCTGATAGACGCCTGACCTCACCAACCCCAGGGCTTGATGCCAGGTGACATTACACATCTGGTATTAACCCCATATATTACCCCGTTTGCCACCGCACCAGGGCGCAGGATGAGCTGGGGCGAAGCACCAGGATTGGCGCATCTAATGGATGCGCCACTTCTGGGGCGGCTGCGGCCTGCTATTTTTAGGCTGGGGAGAGTCCAATAACCATGGACCTCCCTAGTCTGAGAATATCAGACCCCAGCTGTCTGCTTTACCTTGGCTGGTGATCCAATTTTGGGGGGACCCCTACGTGTTTTTTTTTTTTAATTATTTATTTAATTTAAAATAACAGCGTGGGGTGCCCTCAGTTTTGGATTACCAGCCAAGGTGAGCTTGACAGCTGTGGTCTGCAGGCTGCAGCCGTCTGCTTTACCCTAGCTGGCTACAAAACTAGGGGGAACCCTATGTCATTTTTTTTTTCATTTTTTTTGCTAAATACAAAGTTAAGCACCCCTTAGTGCCACATGAAAGGCACCAAAGGGTGCAAAATTACAAAATGCAGGAGAGTGGGACATTATGTGTCTTTCTGCCATTATAATGACAGAAAAGACTGATATGAAGTGCACAAGCACAGGAAAATCACCAGAGCGCTCTACGCTGTGAAAAGCAGTAGAAAATGGCACTGGAGTGAACATGTGACCGCCTCATGTAGGATGAAGCTATGGATCCTGGGTAAATTTATGCATTTACCCTCCTTCAGTTTTCTTGCAGTACACAAAAAAAATGGAAGGCACACGGATGACAAACAGATGACATACGGACCGTCTACGGAACGGAAACGGATGTCACACGGATGCACCCGTGAAAAAAAATGGACTGTTTCTTGCAGACCGCAAAAATAGATCGGTCGTGTTAATGTAGTCTTATTCTGATCTGCCGTTTATAAACAGCAGGCAGAAATAAGTGAATAATGCCCCCCAGCGTCAGAAAATCTCCGGGGTTTCAAGGCTAGCTGAGACCCTGGAGATCATGATTAAGAACGGTTTTTCCGTTCCCCGCTCACGTGATCACAGGTATACACCGTACACCGATGATCACGTTACAGTAAATGACAGCGCCGGTAAAAAATTATTTATCTCCCATCTGGCATGAACAAACACTTCTTCTCCACTTTTTCTCCACTTTTTCTCCATTTTTTCTCCACTTTTTCTCCACTTTTTCTCCACTTTTTCTCCACCTTTTCTTCATTTTTTCTCCACTTTTTCTCCACCTTTTCTTCATTTTTTCTCCACTTTTTCTCCACTTCTTCTCCACTTCTTCACTTTTTCTCCACTTTTTCTCCATTTTTTCTCCACTTTTTCTCCACTTTTTCTACATTTTTTTCTCCACTTTTTCTACATTTTTTCTCCACTTTTTCTCCACTTCTTCTCAACTTCTTCTCCACCTCTTCACTTTTTCTCCACTTTTTCTACATTTTTTCTCCACTTTTTCTCCACTTCTTCTCAACTTCTTCTCCACCTCTTCACTTTTTCTCCACTTTTTCTTCATTTTTTCTCCACTTTTTCTCCACTTTTTCTCCACTTCTTCTCCACTTCTTCACTTTTTCTCCACTTTTTCTCCACTTTTTCTCCACTTTTTCTCCATTTTTTCTCCACTTTTTCTCCACTTCTTCTCCACTTCTTCTCCACTTATTCTCCACTTCTTCTCCACTTCTTCTCCATTTTTTCTCCACTTTTTCTCCACTTCTTCTCCACTTCTTCTCCACTTCTTCACTTTTTCTCCACTTTTTCTCCACTTTTTCTCCACTTCTTCTCCACTTCTCCACTTCTTCACTTTTTCTCCACTTTTTCTCCACTTTTTCTTCATTTTTTCTCCACTTTTTCTCCACTTTTTCTCCACTTCTTCTGCACTTCTTCACTTTTTCTCCACTTTTTCTCCACTTTTTCTCCATTTTTTCTCCACTTTTTCTCCATTTTTTCTCCACTTTTTCTCCACTTTTTCTCCACTTTTTCTCCACTTTTTCTCCACTTTTTCTCCACTTCTTCTCCACTTTTTCTCCATTTTTTCTCCACTTTTTCTCCATTTTTTCTCCACTTTTTCTCCACTTTTTCTCCACTTTTTCTCCACTTCTTCTCCACTTCTTCTCCACTTTTTCTCCATTTTTTCTCCACTTTTTCTCCACTTTTTCTCCACTTCTTCTCCACTTCTTCACTTTTTCTCCACTTTTTCTCCACCTTTTCTTCATTTTTTCTCCACTTTTTCTCCACTTTTTCTCCACTTTTTCTCCACTTTTTCTCCACTTTTTCTCCACTTCTTCTCCACTTTTTCTCCTTTTTTTCTCCACTTTTTCTCCATTTTTTCTCCACTTTTTCTCCACTTCTTCTCCACTTCTTCACTTTTTCTCCACTTTTTCTCCCCCTTTTCTTCATTTTTTGAGACAAAAAGAGAAACTTTCAGCTCACCCATTCCATGTGCTCAGATTTCCTTCTGCTGCTCGGGCTGCAGGTGCTGTTACCTGTGTATAATGAAGAGGAAAAAGTTCTGCCCAGCGCAAGAAGGAGAATACGTCAGTAAATTTCCAGGTGCTTTATTCTGCTTGGTTTCCAATAAAAACGGTCATATAAACATATGAACAGTTAAGACATGATCCTCCATGGATATTGACACAACAGCGACGCGTTTCGGCTACTGGAGTGTAGCCTTTGTCAAGTGGCTTTATTATGTGAACTGAGTCCTCTTTATACCCATACATGAAAAAGTCCTCCAAACAAACAGGTGCACGTTCTTGCTGAAATCCTCAGAGTTAACCCATGATGGATCCACTGGCTCAAGATGTATCACAACACATTACAGGTACATGGGTTCAAATAGAATATAAGAACAAAAAATATAGGCACATTATATGACCGTTCTCTCATATCAAAAGACACTGCTTGAATGTTACAATATAATATTCTTATAAATAAAAGTTTACATGAAAAATACATAGATGTATAACAATCAGAGTGACGTAAACTATTACCAAAGAGAGTATGTCACAATATAGATGCATTGTCATAATTGCCCTGTTCCTTAGAAATGACAGAATGACATATGTAGGAAATATTCCATACCCAACGATCAAATGCATAAATGCAATTGAATCCAGAAAAAAAAAAAAAAAAAAAAAAGAAGGAAGTTTAGATGGGTTTATATACCTTTTCTATGTCGCCAGAGCTGAAACTACTATTGTATATCTGTTCTCTCGTATCAACAGACACTGCTTGAATGCTACATTATAATATTCACATGATTAGAATTCCATGGAAAATATAACAATCAGAGTGATGTGAACTATTACCAAAGAGAGTATGTTACAATATAGATGCATTGTCATAATTGCCCTGTTCCTAGATATGATAGAGTAACATATGTAATAGATATTCCATACCCAACAATCAATGCACAAGTACAATGAAAAAAAAATAAAAAAATTTATTTATGAAAAAATACCTATGTGGTTTCTCTTAAAGTCCCACCAAACCGCAATTCCACTGAATTCAATTAACAATAGTATTGACAAATCTCCGCTGTAGGGGGAGGAGGGGGGGAAAAGGGGGGGGAAAGAGGGGAGGGGGGGGGAGGGGGGAGGGAAAGGGGGTGGGGAAGGAGAGGGGAGGGGGGGAAGTATATGTATGTTTCCTTATTCATTTATTATATATCTTTAACAATTATATATGTATTACATCCTACGGAGACATGTCAATCAGTTGTATTGCAATATCAGATCTTTGCGAATATTTAAACCATTTGGCTGCCTAGTTCCCAATTTAAAAATCCAAAAAGACTCACGATTTAAGATTTTACGTCTATAACATCCCCCTCTGATAGGTTTCTGGACCCTTTCTATGCCACAAAAACTGAAACTACTGTTGTCACCTCCGTGTACTTCTGAAAAATGTTTTGATACCATTGAAGTACCAATTTTATTCGTTCCCAAGGCATCGGATAAGTGTCGCCTTATTCGTTTCTTAAGGGGACCAATAGTGCACCCTACATACTGGATTTGACATAGGGTGCATGTTATTAAAAAAATTACTCCGGTGGTGTTACAGTTAATGAATCCATTAATGTCATAAGTATTGCCATTAACTATAGAAGTAAATGTTTTCGTCCTACCAGCATGGGAGCAAGAGATACAAATATTGTGATGGCATTTAAAGAAACCCTTAAGGTCCAACCATGTAGAGCCCTTTTGCGGGGTAGATTTTAAAATCTTCTCCACTTCTTCACTTTTTCTCCACTTTTTCTCCACTTTTTCTTCATTTTTTCTCCACTTTTTCTCCACTTTTTCTCCACTTCTTCTCCACTTCTTCACTTTTTCTCCACTTTTTCTCCACTTTTTCTCCACTATTTCTCCACTTTTTCTCCACTTCTTCTCCACTTCTTCTCCACTTCTTCTCCACTTTTTCTCCACTTTTTCTCCATTTTTTCTCCACTTTTTCTCCACTTTTTCTCCATTTCTTCTCCACTTATTCTCCACTTATTCTCCACTTTTTCTCCACTTTTTCTCCACTTTTTCTCCACTTTTTCTCCACTTCTTCTCCACTTCTTCTCCACTTTTTCTCCACTTTTTCTCCATTTTTTCTCCACTTTTTCTCCACTTTTTCTCCACTTCTTCTCCACTTATTCTCCACTTATTCTCCACTTCTTCTCCACTTCTTCTCCATTTTTTCTCCACTTTTTCTCCACTTTTTCTCCACTTTTTCTCCATTTTTTCTCCACTTTTTCTCCATTTTTTCTCCACTTTTTCTCCACTTCTTCTCCACTTCTTCTCAACTTTTTCTCCATTTTTTCTCCACTTTTTCTCCACTTTTTCTCCACTTTTTCTCCACTTTTTCTCGACTTCTTCTCAACTTTTTCTCCATTTTTTCTCCACTTTTTCTCCACTTTTTCTCCACTTTTTCTCCACTTTTTCTCCACTTCTTCTCAACTTTTTCTCCATTTTTTCTCCACTTTTTCTCCACTTTTTCTCCACTTTTTCTCCACTTTTTCTCCGTTCTTTTTCTATGGTCGGTCTACCCATTAGCTCTGCCATTCATAGTGTAGCTCTACACCTACTGCACATGTTACTTTATGATTGACATCTCTTTCGTACCAGAGCTGTCTAAGCCTACTCTGACCCCATATTTGTCATTACTATATTATCCTTGTACTGTATTATGACATTTGTATCATGTGTTTCATTTCTTGCTGTGTTGCAATTTTTTTGCTGCATCCCAATTGTACCTCTACATTGTTCGAGTTTATGTTATTGTTCTCTCACTCTTATGTGATACTGATTATTGTCATTTTTCATGATTACATGCAGATAAGTCCAATCTGACGAAGGCTCAGGCCGAAACGTCATTTGTAACTTGTTTTGGACAAAAACATATATGTTTATGAAAAAAATTTTTTTCTTAATACGGACCAATAAAGCGTGATTTTGCATTACTATCCATTGTGACTTACTGACTTAATCTGGGAGATTTAGAGTGCTGAGGTTACTCACTAATTTTATCTATTATTACCTCTGAGCACCTATATACCAGTGAGCAGAGCTTCCTCTACAGTAGTTCTCCTGATTAGGCATGCCCTTACCTCATGAGCAGGGCATTGCAGCTTTGGTAGCAACCATTACGACATGGACTCCCACTCCTCACATGAAGGGTCCGCACTCCTAGAAAATGGGGGATACGTTCCCTGAGTGTCTCCCCCCCATATTCTAGACGGTCCAGAGTCGTCGTGGGACCCCTTTATTTTTTTTCTTACAATAAATTGGTGAAAGAGGAAATGTTTTGGGGACTGTTTTTTCAAATAAATTTCTTTTGTCGATTTTTTTTTTGTTAGTACTGACAGTTTATGATGTTGGGTATCTAATAGATGCCATGACATCACAAACTGCTGGGCTTGATCTCAGGTGACTTTACAGCTAGTATCAACCCGATTTATTACCCCGTTTGCCACTGCACAAGGGCACGGGATGAGCTGGGGTGAAGCGCCAGGATTGGCGCATCTAGTGGATGCGCCACGTCTGGGGTGCCTGTTGCCTGCTATTTTTAGGCTGTGAAGGCCCAATAACTATGGACCTTCCCACCCTGAGAATACCAGACCACAGCTGTCCGCTTTACCTTGGCTGGTGATCCAATTTGGGGGGACCCTACTTTTTTTGTGTAATTATTATTTATAAAATAATTATAAAAAAAGAGCCTGGGGGGACCTCCACATTGGATCCCCAAGCACGGTAAAGCTGCCAGCTGTGGTTTTCAGGCTACAGCCGTCTGCTTTACCCTAGCTGGCTATCAAATATGTGGGGACCCAACGTCATTTTTTTTTTAACTATTTTTTAAATAGAAAAAATTAATGGGCTTCCCTGTATTTTGATTGCCAACCAAGGTAACGGCAGGCAGATGTGGGTGGCAACCCATAGCTGTCTGCTTTATCTGCGCTGAGAATCAAAAATACCGCGGAGCGCTACGTCATTTTTTTTAAAGATTTATTTTTACAGCACTGTGATGTCCAGCAATCAAAATACAGGGAAGCCCATTTTGTTTTTAGTTATTTAAATAAATAATTTAAAAAAATATATATGGGCTCCCGCTGCATTATTTGTATTGCTAGCTAAGGGTAATCCAAGCAGCTACTGGCTGCTAACCCCCACTGCTTGGTGTTACCTTCACTGGCAATGGAAAATCCAGGGAAGCATTTTTTTTTTTTTTGCCAAAAAAACTACAAAAAAAGGACGTGAGCTTCGCCATATTTTTGTATGCTAGCCAGGTATAGCAGGCAGGTGCTGGAAGAGTTGGATACAGCGCCAGAAGATGGCGCTTCTATGAAAGTGCCATTTTCTGAGGCGGCTGCAGACTGCAATTCGCAGCAGTGGGGCCCAGAAAGCTCAGGCCAACCTGTGCTGCGGATTCCAATCCCCAGCTGCCTAGTTGTACCTGGCTGGACACAAAAATGGGGCGAAGCCTACGTCATTTGTTTTCTAATTATTTCATGAAATTCATGAAATAATAAAAAAAGGGCTTCCCTTTATTTTTGGTTCCCAGCCGGGTACAAATAGGCAACTAGGGGTTGGGGGCAGCCGTACCTGCCTGCTTTACCTGGCTAGCATACAAAAATATGGCAAAGCCCACATAATTTTTTCAGGGGGCAGAAAACTTCTGCATACAGTCCTGGATGGAGTATGCTGAGCCTTGTAGTTTTGCAGCTGCTGTCTGTCTGTATGGAGAAGAGCAGACAGCAGCTGCAGAACTACAAGGCTCAGCATACTCCATCCAGGACTGTATGCAGAAGTTTTTTGCCCACCAAAAAAATGACGTGGGCTTCGCCATATTTTTGTATGCTAGCCAGGTACAGCAGGCAGCCACGGCCTGCCTCCAACCCCCAGTTGCCTATTTGTACCCGGCTGGGAACCAAAAATATAGGGAAGCCCGTTTTTTTTAAATATTTCACTTATTTCATGAAATAATTAAAAAACAAATGACGTGGGCTTCGCCCCATTTTTGTGTCCAGCCGGGTACAACTAGGCAGCTGGGGATTGGAATCCGCAGCACAGGTTAGCCCGAGGTTTCTGGGCGCCTCTGCTGCGAATTGCAGTCCGCAGCCACTCCAGAAAATGGCGCTCTCATAGAAGCGCCATCATCTGGCGCTGTATCCAACTCTTCCAACAGCCCTGGAGCCGGGTGGCTTGTTGGGTAATCATGAGTTAATACTGGCTTTGTTTTACTAGCCAGTATTAAGCCAGAGATTCTTAATGTCAGGCACGTTTGACCCGGCCAATAAGAATCTCCAATAAAGGGTTAAAAAAAAGACACCACACAGAGAAAAAATACTTTAATAGAAATAAATACATAGACACATTAGAGACTCCATCTTTATTACCCCCTGTCAGCCCAATAAATCCCCAATAAACCAGCGCTGATAAGAGGTTTTTTTATTAATATTTTATACTTTTTATTGCTATCCTTGTTTTAGACACAAATTTTTATTCAAAACAATTCACACAATAGAACAAGGAAAAAGAAAGAAGAATAAACCACATATGGTAGAAATAAAAATAAAAGTAAAAATAAAGAATAAGTAATTGATAGTGCAGCAAACAGATACCAGGTGTCTGGTTTCAGTACCCCGGCCGGTAGTAGAGCAATTATTAAATCTAGTATAGTATATTAAGTGATACTTCAAGGCATATGATATTTAATGCCAATTGAAACTATCACTGCAATATGATTTTTCAGATACCTGGAGAGTTTTTTTCAATCCATAAGCAAAAAGGTTTTTAATAGAGGCTTAAATTATAAGCAGCAATTTCAGCGTTCCAAGTGCCTTTAAATGAATTTGAAGAAACTGCACTTCAGGATTGTAGTGAGGATTGTAGTGAGGATGAGGTGCCCCAGCTCATCACTTGATGATCACTAATTGCATGTCGCCGGTACACGGCGATACACATATGTGCACCGTGTACCGGAGAGTGCAATGACAGGTCCTACATGACGCATCATAGTCATGTGACCAGTCTGTAGCCAATGATATAATAGCCACGTGACTGGTCACATGGCTATTTTGACGTCACGATAGGTCCTGCATCACTGCTGGCAGTGCTGGTCACCGGAAGGATTCAGCGGTCATCTTATGATATAGCTGCAGGAGACAGAGTGCAGGAGGGATCGCGGGGATCGGTAAGTGTTATGGCAATGTTTATTAACTGTTTGTGTACATTTATCATGCATTTTTATGTGTTTGTGATTGCCTCCCATTTTAGCCTATTGGTTCGAGTTCGGTTCGTCAAACGTTCGACGACCTGAACCGAACGAGACCTCCGTTCAGCGAACCGACCTCGAGCCGAACCGCGACCAGTTCGCTCATCTCTAATATTAACACAATATGTACCCAGAATTCGTTCTGCTTCATGTATCCAAGTCTTATGATCCATGGATCCAATTAATCAAGACCATCATTGTTCATGCCGGTCTTGATGTTGGAGTCAGATGCTGCTGAGTCATTAAGAGGCTCATGTTTCCTAATGAATCTGGCACATCTAAAAAGTGAAATGTGCCTCCATGCACCTCTCCACAAATCTTAGTCCAGTTAGAGACTGGTGTAAGGTTTCTTGGTTAAAGTACACCACAGCTTGTAATGAATTAGACAAGCTATGGCATCACACTCACCTTCCACCACTGTCCCATCCCAGCTCTGCTCATTTTGGTGGAGCTGGCTTGAAACTGGCCAAAAGTCACAAAAGTTGCAAGTTGTTTGCAAAAACTGAGTTGTGCAAAAATTTAGCAACTTATCAAAGTGTTTTACTCTAGAATTCTGGTGGAAACGCTTTGATGAATCAGGGCCAATGTACATATCTTGATTTATTTATTTTTTTAAAGCAATGTGTTATTTTGTAATGAGAAGCTAAGGACAAGTATGAAGAAAAGAACCAGTCATGATTTCATGTGTTTCACTTAACACTTTTGATCTTTAGTAAGAATAGCAGTGGTCTAGCTTCATTGCTGTGTTTAGTTATATGGTTATTTATTCTTAACAATTGAATCTAAAAACACCTAATTAAGTTGAAGAGCTGTGACAGCAGGGAGATCTGGAATAATTGTGTTATTTACACTTGCTTAAAAAATGACTGTGTTTGTGATATGCCGGGAATGTAAAATAGAATGTTTTAGAAAATTGTTCCTTCCATGTCTGATTTTACAAAGAGTCTTGACCTTAAAATATTTAAATTACAAGATTAGAAGCACTAATTGCAGTTTAAATTAAAGAAATAGTTAAAAATACCTGTGTCATAAAACTGCCATAGAATTCACAAGTACAGTAACTGTCAAAAAAAGCAACATATAAGCAATTCACTACATAAAGATTAGATCTATACAAATATTAAAGCGTGGTAGTCAGAAATATGTTTACAGTACTTATTTTCAATTGCATATATATGTTAAAATATATTATACACAATCTCATTTATCGATCTCAAATATACACAAATGAGATAGGCATCAATTAACAATCACTAGAGATGAGTAAATCAATTTGGTGCTAATTACATTTGTCTTGAATTTTTATTAAATTGCTGAACGCAGTGAATTCAAACAATTTGTGATTAAAATCCCATGAAGAGCCTAAAATGGCCGCCACCATATTTCACCTTGCAGAAGATTGCATGAGACCGAGAAAGCTCACATTACCTTGGGCATGGCTTGACAGGCTTCCACATAATACCTTGGATAGTTGATCAGGGGGGGCTATCACAGGCTGTATAAAAGCAGAACCCATTTTGTGGTGAATCTGAATAGTAAGAGGATGTCACAGCTCACAGCTTAGCCTTAGACTGTAGAAAAAGACATGGAGCACACAGACAAAAATGATACAGTAATCTAATGCCACTAAGCAAAAATTTACAAAACTGAGCAAGAGGTTCTTAGTTTAACATTCTGATTAGACAGAATGAGGCCAACAACCAAGTCATAGTGAACATCTGACTGTGTCCCTAACCTAAAAGGCTTGGTACCATGTGCCGATCACCGACGCATAGGGGGAGTGACCCAGAGCCCCAAAGCACCCATGCTGTAAAGCATATTCCCCATGGCTCCAGACCACCCCACCCCACAGGCAAAGCATCATAGCAGCAATGGATGCCACACATCACCAAAACCATATGAAAGGAGCTGAAGAGGTTGACTTTATCCCTCTGTAAGCTCTTGGCTACCGAAATGCTGCCTTTCCGCCTGGTGGACACACAGGATTTTAGAGACCTTATGTCTGTCGCTGTGCCCCAGTACCAGATGCCCAGTCACCACTACTTCTCTAAGAAAGGTGTGCCTGTGCTACACCAGCATGTCGCACACAACATCACTGCTTCCTTGAGAAACACTGTGTGAGAACGGGTGCATTTCACCACCGATACTTGGACCAGTAAGCATGGACAGGGACGTTACATGTCGCTGACTGGGCACTGGGTAACTATGGTGATAGATGGTGAAGGGTCTGCTGCACAAGTCTTGCCGTCCCCACGACTTGTGTGTCAATCCTCTGTCTGTCTAAGTTCCTCCACTGCTTCTGCCTCCTCAACCTCGTCTGGGTCCTCCACCTCCGCCCCAAGCCTGCCTGGTCAGGCCACCAGCGTTGTAACTGCGCAGAAGGAATCACGCACCCCTCATTACTATGCTGGCAGCAGAGCGCAATGGCATCAGGCGGTCTTTATCTTGAAATGTCTTGGAAATAAGAGTCACACAGCGGCTGAGTTGTGGGCAGCTCTGGAGACTGAGTTTGGTAAATGGTTGTCTCCACTCAACCTGCAGCCTGGTAAGGCCGTGAGCGACAATGCTGCAAACCTGGGTGTGGCCCTTCGCCTGGGCAAGGTGACACACGTGCCTTGTATGGCTCACGTGTTGAACGTTATTGTCCAGCAATTTTTAACACACTATCCCGGCCTAGATGGCCTTCTGAACAGGGCACGAAAACTGTCTGCTCACTTCCGCCGTTCAACCGCCGCAGCTGAGCGACTTGCATTGCTCCAGAAGTCTTTCGGCCTGCTGGTTCATCGCCTAAAATGCGATGTGCCGACACGCTGGAATTCGACTCTCCACATGTTACAGCGACTGTGGCAGCACCACCGAGCCCTGGGCCAACGAGATGCAGAGGTGGGGCAGATCACCCTGATGGAGTGATCTCAGATCAAGGACCTATGCACCCTTGTGCACAGTTTCGACATGGCAACGAATATGTTTAGCGCTGACAATGCCATTATCAGCATGACAATTCCAGTCATTTACATGCTGCAGCACACGTTAAACACTATTCCGAGTCAGTGGGTGGGACAATAGGAAGGGGAAGAAATACAGGAGGATTCATCTGCGCAAGGGACAACAACATCACCAAGGTCCAAACGTTCATCATCACCAAGGCGGCAGGCATGGGACCATGGGGGACAGGGATCAACAAGGGCGCATGGTAGCAGGCGAAATGTTGAGGAAGGTGCAGGAGAACATAAAGAAATGGAGGACGAACTGTCCATGGACATGGAAGACTCAGCGGATGAGGGAGAACTTGTTCAAAATTTCAGTTGAAAGAGGTTGGGGGAGATGTCAGAGAAAGAAAGAACAGTTAGCACCTCTAGGCCACAAACACAGCGTGGACTTGGTCCGCATGGCTGCGCAAGACACATGAGCGCCTTCTTGCTGCACTACCTCCAACATGACCCTCGTATTGTCAAAATTAGAAGTGATGATGAGTACTGGCTTGCCAAACTATTAGATCCCCGGTACAAGTCCAAATTTTGTGACATAATTCCAGCCATAGAAAGGGACGCACATATGCAGGAGTATCAGCAAAAGCTGTTACCCGATCTTAGCTCGGCTTTTCCACCAAACAACCATGGTGCACGGAGTGAATCTTCCAGTTGTAACTTGACAAACATGGGACGGTCTCGTCATCTTCAACAGTCTACCCGTACCAGCATCACCGTATCTGGTGCTGGTAACAGCAATTTTATTGAATCTTTTCATAATTTTTTTAGACCATCCTTTGCAAGGCCACCAGAGACAACAAGTCTGACACATAGTCAATGGCTGGAGAGGATGATACAGGAGTATCTCCAAATGAACATCGATGCCATGACTTTGCAAATGGATCCTTGCTCATTTTGGGTTTCAAATCTTGAAAAATGGCCAGAGCTCTCCACTTACGCCTTGGAGATCTTGTCGTGTCCAGCTGCCAGCGTTGTCTCTGAACGTGTCTTCAGTGCTGCTGGGTGTATGCTGACAGATAAGCGCACGCGTCTGTCCAGTGACAATGGGGACAGACTAACGTTCATCAAAATAAACAAGTCATGGATCCACAAGGAATTTACTACCCCGGTGTCATCCTGGGGAGAGTAAATGCTTGTGTATTTTGATTGTGCTTGATGCAAATCTACCTATGAAGTGTACAACTGGGACACAAGTGCTGCCACTAAAGGGGTTTCTGTGTGGCCCAATTTTTGGAAAAAAGGGAGACTCCGCTTGGAGTAACCCTTGCTTGCAGTGTTTCTAAAAATGATCCAAGATGAACAAGTCATGGTTCAGCAAAGACTTTGCTACCTACCCCGGTGTCATCCTGGGGACAGTTAAGGATGGCGTATTTTTGAATGTGCTTGATGCAAATCTACCTGTGAAGTGTACAACTGGGGCACAAGTGCTGCCACTGAAGGGGTGTCTGTGTGGCCAAATTTTTGGAAAAAAGGGAGACTCCGCTTGGAGTAACCCTTGCTTGCAGTGTTTCTAAAAATGATCCAAGATGAACAAGTCATGGTTCAGCAAAGCCTTTGCTACCTACCCCGGTGTGATCCTGGGGACAGTTAAGAATTACGTATTTTTGAATGTGCTTGATGCAAATCTACCTGTGAAGTGTACAACTGGGGCACAAGTGCAGCCATTGAAAAGGTGTCTATGTGGCCCAATTTTTGGAAAAAAGGGAGACTCCGCTTGTAGTCACCTTGCGGTGTTTTACATCATTTTAGAAGGGTATGCCATGCCTATATCTGTGTCTCCTCCTCTTTTTCCTTGTACAGCTCTTCTGTTTTTGCATGAGTATTTGTCCTTATCACTTTCCCATGTGTTTGTGTTGTGTTGTGAGTTGTTTGTCACCTTTTGGACACCTTTGAGGGTGTTTTCTAGGTGTTTTTATGTGTTTGTGATTGCCTTCCATTGTTTCCTATGGGTTCGAGTGGTTTGCCGAACCGGTTCGCCGAACCGAACTCGAACTAGACCTCCGTTCGACGAACCAAGCTCGAGCCGAACCGCGACCGGTTCGCTCATCTCTAGTGATTACCCCTTCATGATTTAGCACATACCGATACGTCCTCGGTCATGACGGGTTTAATGTAGGTTTTGACAAAACATAGCCGGGCTCGCATGTTTTTATGTGTAAGAAAGGGTTTCCACGCTGTCACACTAACACACAGGCCAGACATAAGAAAAATAAAGGAGAATGTTGTCACATCCAGTACACAACCAGTATTTGCTATAATTCCTTCAGCTTCTTTAATGTTGCTATGGGCCTCTTAGCAGCCTCCCAGACTAATTTTGTTCTTGTCTTTTCATCAATTTTTGAGACATGTCCAGTTCCAAGCAATGCCTCTGTTGTTACAAATTTAAGCCACTTCTTGATGACTGTCTTCACAGTGTTTCATGGTATATCTAGTGCCTTGGAATAAAAATAAATAATCCTTCTCCTGATTGATAACTTTCAACAAGATCCCTTTGCTGTATTGCAAGTAGTTTACGGAGCCTGGGTTTTGCTATAAAAGGCAACTAAAAAATGTCAGAAAAATCCTACTAGAACGTTATATGGGGTCAATCAGAATCACTATAAATTATGGCAGCTGTGTAATAATTCCTATAAATCATGGGTTTAAGGGTACGCTCACACGACCGTATGACTCGCAAGAGTGCATGCGAGAAAATCTCGCATTGCACTCGGGCCAATGTTAGACAATGAGGCAGAGCAGATGATCAGCTTTTTTCTCATCCAGATTCTGGATGAGTGAAAAGTTGCAACATGCTGCGATTTGTTGCCAAAATCGTTCAAGTCTCGCCAATATAAGTCAATGAGTGTGTTAAAAAAACGGATGTTACATGGTCCATCCGTGTGCTGTCTGTGTGCTGTCCGCTTTCCTTGCACAAAGAAAGAACAAAAAAACTGGAAACTGCATCATGCCAACCATTTTTAAAAAAAAATAAATCTCAAATGGCAAACACTAGAAAACAAGGAAGTTACGCCTCCACGGAGACAACCAACATGACCAGGCACATCACTGTCGAGCTTCTGCTTGTACTTGTCCAGGCAAGGCCTGAACTGTGGGACACCAGGCACCCTGGATATGTTGACTGCTTCCAGTGTGATGCATCATGGCTGTATATTTGTCGGCAGTTGTTTCCAACATATAATGACAGCCTCATAGAGACCGAACGTGAGATGAGTGGGTTTTTTTTTATTTAAACTTATGTTTATTTGTGAGCATGTATGTAGACATAATACTCCATAATGGCTGTGTCCAAGTTTACTATGATCCATAAAGGCAGAGAAAGTGGCACTTCACGATGGAGTTTTTGCAATTATTTAATGTGCAGTTGTAAGCACATTACAGCATAGGTACATGCCGTATCTGCACTCCCCCCTCCCCACCTATGCTGTAATCTGCTTACAACTGCAAATTAAATAATTGCAAAAACTCCATCGTGAATTGTCGCCTTCTCTGCCTTTGTGGATCTATTGGACCTCTTTTCCTATGCCGGCTGAGCACCACTGGAGATTGCTGCAAGTCCACTATCAAGTATAACCACTATCTGTGAGTACTCACCTGTGGCTGTCTCTACTTACTCAAGTTTACTATGACCATTTTGGTTTTTGACAGTAGCCAAAGTCACCAGCCGATGGCATAGCTGCCGGCATCAGTATCTGTTGCGGGCGGAGGAGGGGACGCCGCGCTCTCCCACTGCTGCTCGGGTCCGGCTGCCGCTGCTGCTGCGGCCTGCTGCTGCTCGGTGGCTCAAGCGGTGGGCCGGATCTCGGGGACTCTAGCGGCGCTCCTCGCCCGTGAGTGAAAGGGGGTTGTTGGGTGTGGGGATGGTTTATTGTCCGTGACGCCACCCACGGTTGTGGTGATTTGTAGCACCACCGCTGCTCAATATGGGGATCCCGGGAGTGGTGATGCGGAGCAGCCAGGTGTTGTGTTGCCCCTCCGTGGGTAGGGGTTGGTGATCCCGGGCCAAGTGATGGAGTGGAAGGTGCAGGGCCTGGTGGGCGCAGGGACGCGGGGGCAGCGCTGTGCCTTGCGGCACCGTGGTACTCACTCAGCCTGAGACGTTGACACAGTTTTACGGTAAACCACACGGCTGGAAAGACGGTTCCCACGGACGGATGCACTTGCTCTCCCAGTAGGTAACGGTGATGTCCCTTTGACCTGCACCTAGTGTTTCTGTGTTGGTAGCGATGGGTTCCCACCAGTAACCCGCTCCCCGGCTTGGATATGGGCCGGAGGAGCCCTGCTTTGCCCGCAGACGCTGGCCCCGAGGAACTGGTGCCCTGGCGGTGGCGGTGTTCCTCCTTAATGGTTGGACTTTTGCCTTCAGTCGGGACTTGGTTGTTGGGGGATCGACGTCCCCTTCACTGACGGATTCGGCTATTATGGCGACTCCTAGCCTTGCCGGGGTCCGAGAGGCCCCTGCCCTGGTGCTGACTGTCCTTCGTATACTGCTCCAGACCGCCGGGCCACTACCCATCCGCGGTCCTTCCAGCAACCTCCGAGCAGTCCCCCTCCAGACGATCACCGCTGTTGCTGACCTTGCTGACACTGTCCTGCACTTAGCTGGACTAACTTCAGGTCTTTCTACGTTCACTTTTACTCTCTTCTTCTTTGCTCCACTACTACTTCACTTTCACTTAGCTCCTCTACCACTTCCTTCTACCTTCACTTCCCTCACTTAACTGACTGGTTCTTCCCGCCTCCAGAGCTGTGTACTCCTCGGTGGGCGGAGCCAACCGCCTGGCCCACCCCCTGGTGTGAACATCAGCCCCTGGAGGAAGGCAACAAGGATTTTAGTAGCTTTGATGTTCCTAACTGGGATGTAGGGTGTGGTGGTGTGATGACCTGTGACCCCTGGCTTGCCCAGGGCATCACATTCCCCCTTAGCAAAATGCAGACCGTCCGCGGGCTGCCCGTCCAACACCGGTTTTATTTTCTGTAAAGTATAAAAAGTAAACATATGAATCATAACATCATCCCACAACGGGAGGCACATTTCTTAAACGTTACTAAACGGTTTTACGGGTACGGTTTCCGCTCTCTCCCACCCAAGCAACCTGGCCCTGATGCTGCCCCTAAAACCCAGGCAGCACCCCTTGACCCACAGTCCAGCACAAGTTACCCGAGCGGGATCTGTCCTTCCCCTCCAGAGGGTAGCCACCGGTTCCTTTGGTGGCTGGGCCCCAGCCTGCTCTAATGAGGGCCCTCCCTCCAACCTGCCTCTCCGGAGGCGGCAACTGCGGAAAACGGTACGGTAAAACAACATATTTACAAGCCACTTAACGTTTGTGGTTGCCCTGCAAGTTCACGGGCTTGTCCATGGATAGTTCCCATGCTAACTTTTTTAAACGGTCCCCACGGGGACAACGGTGTCGGCTCCGGACGGTTCAATCACTGTCAATCAGGTTAAACTTCGGTTATTATCTTGCTTATCATTTTCAAAACTTTCAAACTTTTTCAACAAACACAAAGGTGGTCCCAACGGGGACGGTGCAGCGGGCATCCGCTGCCCTACTCCGGTTCTTCGGCTTCATCCGAGGGAGGGGGTGCAGGACTCACTCTGCTCTCCTGGCTGCCCCTCAGTTTGGCATCTAGGGCAAACCACCCCCTCTCTCCGCAATGTCGGGTGTACTGCACAATATCCCCCGGCATCAGATTGCGGCCGGGGTGCTCCTCAGGCAGGTGGGCATTCACATCCCGCCGGGCTACAAACACTTCGGCCTCCAGGCCCGGCTCATAGATAAACCCGTAGCCCCGGCGGACATCAAACCGCCTCACTTGCCCCTCGTACAGCGGTCCCCGAACACGGAATGTTGCTTGTCGGAGGTTTTCTTTTTCTCTAATGGCTCTGGCCACCAACTCGGCCTTCTTTCTCTCCCGTTCACCGATCTCCAGGCCCAACGGTACCGGCTCCCTATCCCAATATGGCACTGCTGCGAGCTCCGGCGCACGGGTCGGGCCCCGCGGGACATTCTGGACGTTGCCCACTGTCAGGAATCTGGGCGGCGTGTCCCGCGGTGTCTTGGCCTTGGGCGCTGCCTTACAGCAACAACCCGGCGCTACCTCAGCCGAGGTGTGGGGGATGAGCATAGGGGCTTTCCGCTGCTGGGCCTTTGGCTCGAAGCGGGTCATCAGCTCCGGCTCGGGGAACTTCTCAGGGGCTGCCTCCGGTGCAGACTTCGGGGCCTTCCACGGCAACACCTCCGGCTTGCTACGGGCTCTGGCTACAGGTCGGCCCGCCGGGGCGGGCATGCTGGGTATCGCTACTGGTTGCAGTGGCAGCGGGCCTAGTGGTGGGGTCATGGCCTCCGAGACTGGTGGCGAAGGAGGCAGCGGAGGGAGAGGGCTTGGACCGCGTCCCTCAGCCGCAGCGACCGGTCCCTCGGGGACATAGGGGCGTGGGTCACTCACCCTCCCTTCCTCCACCTCCTCCTCGCGTCTCTGCACGGTGGCTATAACGTCCGCCATGTCAGTCTCCCACTCCTCCATGAGGAGCTGCATCTTGACCTGCAGCCTCAGGTAGAGCTGCGCGGTACGGATTTCCACCCACGCCGCGGTTCCCGGCGCGGGGGCTACGGCGCTTCGGGACGGCATCCACATTCTGCTGGCAACTCCTTCCAGGAACAGGGTGACTGCAGAGTCCTGGCGTCCCTGCTTTTATAGCTGCGCTCACATGCAGCCAGCCGCCATCGCGTCCCCCTTAGCTTCTTTCCGGCCACTCCTCTATTGGGGCGGAGTTTTGGCCTTCGCGCCTCTGTTACTTGAGAAGACGCTCGAGCGGGAACTTTTCGCGCCAAAGATGGCGACTTCTGAAATTTTTCAGCCGGATACCTCCGGCGGTCACAAGGCACACCTCTACCCAACGGCAGAGCGGTAAGATCCTGTTCGTGACGCCAAGTTGTCGCGGGCGGAGGATGGGACGCCGCGCTCTCCCACTGCTGCTCGGGTCCGGCTGCCGCGGCTGCTGCGGCCTGCTGCTGCTCGGTGGCTCGAGCGGTGGGCCGGATCCCGGGGACTCTAGCGGCGCTCCTCGCCCGTGAGTGAAAGGGGGTTGTTGGGTGTGGGGATGGTTTATTGTCCATGACGCCACCCACGGTTGTGGTGATTTGTAGCACCACCGCTGCTCAATATGGGGATCCCGGGAGTGGTGATGCGGAGTAGCCAGGTGTTGTGTTGCCCCTCCGTGGGTAGGGGTTGGTGATCCCGGGGCCCAGTGATGGAGTGGAAGGTGCAGGGCCTGGTGGGTGCAGGGACGCGGGGGCAGCGCTGTGCCTTGCGGCACTGTGGTACTCACTCAGCCTGAGACGTTGACACAGTTTTACGGTAAACCACACGGCTGGAAAGACGATTCCCATGGACGGCTGCACTTGCTCTCCCAGTAGGTAACGGTGATGTCCCTTTGACCTGCACCTAGTGTTTCTGTGTTGGTAGCGATGGGTTCCCACCGGTAACCCGCTCCCCAGCTTGGATATGGGCCGGAGGAGCCCTGCTTTGCCCGCAGACGCTGGCCCCAAGGAACTGGTGCCCTGGTGGTGTCAGTGTTCCTCCTTAATGGTTGGACTTTTGCCTTCAGTCGGGACTTGGTTGTTGGGGGATCGATGTCCCCTTCACTGACGGATTCGGCAATTATGGCGACTCCTAGCCTTGCCGGGGTCCGAGAGGCCCCTGCCCTGGTGCTGACTGTCCTTCATATACTGCTCCAGACCGCCGGGCCACTACCCGTCCGCGGTCCTTCCAGCAACCTCCAAGCAGTCCCCCTCCAGACGATCACCGCTGTTGCTGACCTTGCTGACACTGTCCTGCACTTAGCTGGACTAACTTCAGGTCTTTCTACGTTCACTTTTACTCTCTTCTTCTTTGCTCCACTACTACTTCACTTTCACTTAGCTCCTCTACCACTTCCTTCTACCTTCACTTCCCTCACTTAACTGACTGGTTCTTCCCGCCTCCAGAGCTGTGTACTCCTCGGTGGGCGGAGCCAACCGCCTGGCCCACCCCCTGGTGTGAACATCAGCCCCTGGAGGAAGGCAACAAGGATTTTAGTAGCTTTGATGTTCCTAACTGGGATGTAGGGTGTGGTGGTGTGATGACCTGTGACCCCTGGCTTGCCCAGGGCGTCACATATCGGCATGAGAGACAGCAGCAAGGCAATAATGGCTCGGAGGCCACCTAAAAAAGGAAATATATTTATTTTGAGCAGCTTAATTTCCTTTCACCTATTATGGCTTTACGTCCATAAGTTTATGTATTAATATTAATTTCTTAAATATATTGTATATTTGTTCAAATCATCCTGAAAAGGTTATTTTGGTATTTAAAAAAAGACAGAATGTAACCTCAGAAACTGGTCAGCCTCCGAAACAGAGGCGGACGTGAAACAACCTGAAGAGTCGGCAGAGGAAGGATCTTCTGCAACCTTTGCCGCTCCAGAACCCGTGACAATCGCAGCTCTATGCCTGGGGCCGGCATCAGCAGGACTTTACTACAATTGAATCATTTATGGTGCCGCGCAGAGGAGCTGTCCGCGTTATACCAATTGCTGCTGCCCGCCAATCAGATGTGTTAGGACCAGGAGGACGGGTAGGCCCAGGAGGTGGATCCACTGGGCTGAACACCTCACCGAGGGCAAGGTGCCCAGTAGTCGGAGCACTACGGGTAGCAGGACAGTCCGTACAGAGGAGTGGAGTGAAGAAGTCCCTGGGACCACGGAGTCTCTGAGGGTAGTCCGGGTGACGGAGCTCAGGTTCAGAGGCCGAGATGATGTCAGGCAGAATCCGGAACCAACGGAGCGAGGAGGTGGGTCACCACACGGATCCAGGGATCGGAGATGGTAGAGACTGACGAGATGGCGGACAGTCACCGTTCGGGGTTCTGGAATCGTCAGGACCGGTTGGCGAGACAGGAGCGACTCTACAAGAGAGATAGGTAAGTACGGAACAAGGCACAGGGAGACCTGACTCCTAGCTTAGCAAACACGAAGAACAGGCCCCGCCCACTTGGAAAGGAACCCCCTATATACCCTGTACCTGCATCTTCAATATCCTGTTGGAGGACGCTGGCCCTTTAAGAAAAGGTCAATGACCGCGCGCGCGTCATAATGCGCATGCGCGAGGCCCGGGTGCCAGAAGCCAGAGCAGGATGCGGTGTACAGGAGGCAGGAGTGCCGGGCCGGCTCAGGACAGCAGACGGGCGCCGGGACCAGGGACCGGGTTGCCTGGAGGACGCAGGTGAGGGAGCATGGAGGCTGAAAAGCGGGGGACCGGGGAGCGTGGCACGGGAGCGGGGATGCGAGGTCCGGGAGCGAGGGAGCATGGCAGAGGAGCCGGGGAGCGTGGCAGAGGAGCCGGGGAGCGTGGCAGGGGAGTCGGGGAGCGTGGCAGGGGAACCGGGGAGCGTGGCACGGGCACCGGGGAGCATGGCACGGGCACCGGGGAGCATGACAAGATGCAAGGAAGTGACGTCGCTGTATGGCGTCACCTCATTGCATCTGATTGGCGGGCAGCAGCCATCTCATCTGCGTGGCACCGCAAATTATTCAATTGTAGTAAAGTCCTGCCGGCGCCGACCCCGGGCATAGAGCTGCGATCGTCATGGGCCACAACAAGCAGGTACGTGCTCACGATCAGGACCCACTGCGTCCTGGATGCGGTAGGCCCTGACCTGCGGGGCCGCATGTCTCCTCCACAAGAGATCATATCTGCGAGTGCCCGCGATCAGGTTTCGGAGCGTTGCAGTCTCCTCGCTGTCTGTGTGTATATGTGTGTGTGTGTGTGTGTGTGTGTTTGTGTGTGTGTACAATACTACTGGGTACAATACTACAAGGATGGGCACAAAACTACTGGCCACACTACTACAAGAATGGGCACCAAGGTACTGGGCACAATATTACAAGGATGAGCACAATACTACTGGGCACAATACTACAAGGATGACCGCAATACTACTGGGCACAATACTACAGGGCACAAGGATGGGCACAATATTACAGAGCACAATACCATGAGGATGGGCACAATACTACTGGACACAATACCATAAAGATAAGCACAATACTACAAGGATGAGCACAATACTACAAGGCACAAGGATGAGCATAATATTACAAGGATGAGCACAATCCTACTGGGCACAATACTACTGGGCACAATACTACAGGGCACAAAAATGGGCACAATACTATAGGGCACGAGGATGGACACAATACTACTGGGCACAATACCGCAAGGATGAACACAATACTACTGGGCACAATACTTCAAGGATGGGCACAATACCTCAAGGATGGGCACAAAACTACTGGGCACAATACTACATGGATGGGCGCAATACTACTGGGCACAATACTACTAGGCACAATATTACAGGGCACTAGGATGAGCACAATACTACTGGGCACAATACCACAAGGATGAGTATAATACTACAGGGCACAATACTACAGGGCACAAAGATGGGCACAATACTACAGGGCACAAGGATGGGGGACATTACGGCAGCATGGGGACATTACTACAAGATGTTGGCTGAGATTACTTAATGATGCTGCTAATTGTAAAACAATATTACAAAAAGGTGATAAAATGAAAAAAAAATAAATAAATAAAGTATGAAAATTATTTTTTGCCATTAAAAATGCTTTTTTATATTTAAACTTAACTAAACAAAAAATGCATGTTTGTTATAATAAATACGCAAAAATTTTTCAAAAAAGTGATCCAAAAGGTGTATAGACAAAAAACGTGGAATCATTAAAAATCTCACTTTGTCCTGCAAAGAATGCGGCTCCTCTCAATTTTTTTTTCTATATGCGGACCATACACCAAGCTGAGTTTGAGACCTCTCGTCTAAAGTCTCCAGTTCCTCCATACGCCCCAATATCCACAACTACAAACCTGTATGTGCTGTCAGCTATGGCCAACAGCACAACAGAAAAATATTGTTTATAGTTGTAGCATTGGGTGCCTGAGTTTAGCGGCTACTTAACACGGATGTGTTTCCCATCAAGAGCACCAATGCAGTTTGGAAACTGACAGGTTTCAAGGAATCCTCTGGCAATCCGGTACCAGTCTTCTTGTCTTGGCTAATGCCGGCATCACACGGTACGATATATCGGGTGATATGTCATCGGGGTCATGTCGTAAGTGACGCACATCCGGCATCGTTCGACATATCGTACCGTGTGACACCTCCAAACGACTGAGAACGAGCAAAAATACTCACCTTATCGTTGCTCGTTGACACGCAGCTTACATGCGTCCTGCCGGCAATGCGGAAGGAAGGAGGTGGGCAGGATGTTACGTCCCGCTCATCTCCGCTCCTCCGCTTCTATTAGGTGGCCGCTGAGTGACGTCGCTGTGACACCGAACGTCCCTCCCCCTTCAGGAAGAGGGTGTTCGCCGCCCACAGCGAGGTCGTTTGGATGGTAAGTACGTGTGACGGGGTTAAACGACTTTGTGCGACACGGGCAACAAATTGCCCGTGTCACACAAACGATGGGGGCGGGTGCAATCGCTTGTGCGATCGCACGATAGATCGTCCCGTTTGACGGCATAAGGCATTACTAAAGGCTGCTTTACACCAGACAATCTATCGCGCGATAGATCGTCGGGGTCACGGTTTTTGTGACGCACATCCGGCATCGCTGGCGATGCCGGCCTGTGTGACACCTCCTAGCGACGCAGTATCGCTCACAAATCGTGAGTCGGGTACTGCTCGTTAGGTTCCATAATATCGTTTAATTTGGTTGATCATCGTTTCCGTGGTAGCACACGCCGCTCCGTGTGACACCACGGGAACGATGACCAGCTCACCTGCCTCCCGCGGCCGCCGCCGGCTCTATGTGGAAGGAAGGAGGTGGGCGGGATGTTTACATCCTGCTCATCTCCGCCCCTCCGCTTCTATTGGCCGGCGGCCGTGTGACGTCCCTGTGACGCCAAACGTCCCTCCCACTTCAGGAAGTGGACGTTCACCGCCCACAGCGAGGTCGCACGAGAGGTAAGTATGTGTGACGGGGGTTACTGACTTTGTGCGACACGGGCAGCGATTTGCCCGTGACGCAGAAAGGACGGGGGCGGGTACGATCGATTGTGAAATCGCACAATCGATCGTACCATGTAAAGCAGGCTTAAGAGTTGGAGCTTGCTCCAGATAGCTTCACAAGTGAACCTAACAATACCAGAAATGGTCGACTTGCCTAGGAGAAATTCAAGATATAAGGCAGCGTATGACATACTTGTCGAAAGGAACCTAGTTTAGGACAAAATAAAAGTTGTTGTTTTGGATTTTTTTAGGGATTATTATTTTTTAATAGAAAACAAACAAAAAAAAACACAATACCTTAATGTCACCAAAAGACACTGTTCAGCAGAAATGCACCATCACATGTTGGTGTCCTGGAAGGTAATGACGAGTCTAATTTCCTCCAACAATACATCAAATGGGTGATAGACATATGGCAGTAGTCCTTAAACTTGTCTAGATGGCAGCGGAGCTCAGTATAGAGCCTATGAAAGTGGCCTCTAGTGTCACGTTGATTCAATAGAGGATGAACCCACATTCTGCGCCACCTCCTTGGATCCTCATATACTGGGTATTGTTCACCAAACTGCCTAGACAACACCCAGTACAGTAATATACGCTCTGTGGTATTGAACGCAACAGGTGAAGTCATGTTTTTCTATTCCCACACAAGGATTCTACAAAAAAGAGCAAAGGGAATCCAAAAGCAAATTTATGGATGTGCTCTCACTGCGTAACATGGCAAAAGATGCTGTTATAGGGTTAGCCTAAACTTCAGGCCCCTGATTTTAATCCACTTGAAATGAAAACACATGTTGAAAACGCATGTCACACGCATATCACACAGACATCACATGGATGCCACCCAGAGCGTGAGTGAGGAGAAAATCACCCACTCGCATATCACTCGCAGTACACACAGATAATCAGATTGATACTACTCGTCCGAGACGCCAACATGAGAATGGGACAATTTTTTCATACGTTCGCGTGACTCCAGCCTAAATGTGATTCTGAACACAACCACATCCCTAATTAAAAGAGAGTGCTCACATTTATGCAACCACATTACTATGGGATGCCTTCTGACCTGCTTAGGTCTTGGTCCACTTCCTCCTATCCACACTTTTTCTTTATGTTCATTATGGAAATTTAATTTCTATTTTTCCCTTCATCCAAAGCAAACTTTTGCAACTATTCTCACAGGTATAATCTTTACACACTTATGTTGGTTATTTTTCTTTATACACGATTGGTTTACTCACTTTAGGATGTATAGCATTTGTACGCATCAATCATTATAGGTGCAATTCATCTATACGCTTTGTGTTTCCATCTTCTGTGCCTGTTATAAATGTTCTATCTGCATGTCTTTGGATGTTTAATCATGTCAATTTACAGTTGCCACCGTGATGATTTCTGATGACATTTGGTTATGTATTTGCACCACTGGCCTATCTACCTGCTTCTGCTGTATGATACTCTATTGAGTCCGTTTTGTATTTTTTTTCACCAGTACCACATCTGAGTTGCTTATATATACCTACCTCACCTTTTCTGGCTATACCTTCAGCAGTTACTTTTAATCTTGTGTTATCTTTTAGTGTTTTGCCTTATGTGGTATTTTTACAATACAGTTAAGATTCTTTTTCCTGCACTGATGCTTTTTATTTGTATTATGTGAATGATTTAGGCTGTGTGCGCACGTGTGCGTTTTGCATGCCTTTACGCTGCGTATTGCACTGCAGCATAAACGCATGCGTCCTGCGTCCCCTGCACAATCTATTAAGATTGTGCATGATCCATCTGCATGTTGTCTTTGAGAGCGCAGCGATTTGCATGCAGAAATTTTGATCCAAATCGCTGTATTCTAAAAAGCAACATGTCACTTCTTTTGTTCGTTTTGGATGCTTTTCCCACTCTGTCTATGGCAGAGCAAGCATCCAGAATGCATGAATTCTGCATTCACAATGCTTTTAATACGCAGCTTTTTGGCTTTTTGAAACGCACATGCAGTGACAAAACGCTGCAGAATATTTGTCACGGCAGAACGCAACGTGCGCACATAGCCTTACTTATGTGGACTTATCCTTTGAATGGATCTTTTTAAGTGACCTATCTCCTTAATAAAGCATTTTAAGTATTTTCAATAAAAATGTCTTTTAGATTTCAAGTGTTTGGCTCCATGCTTGTCACTCTATAAGTTTTCTTGTTTATTTTGAGTAGTGCCTCTTTATTTCTTGTGGCCATTTTTCGGTTATATATTTTCATTTTATTATTTAATTTCCCCACTTCAAAATCATTTTAGTTTGTTTGTGTATGGATTTGTATAGAACATTGGTGAATTAAGGTGAAAAAACCTCTGATATTATTCTCAGTATATTTTTTTAACATGACAAAACCTGGCATGCTAACAGGGGTATGTAGAGTTTATATATCAAGTGTACATACATGTCATACCAATACTAAGTTTTGTTACTGTTGTTGTTTTATCGAGAACCATGTTCTTAGGATTTCTTCGTTGGTACTTTTTGGGAAGAGGAATTGGTTATAGGAGGGACAAAAGAAAAGCAAAAAATACAAACATTTAGTGGTGCAGAACCTCACAAAGTGTGCGTGTCACAAGCTTATTTTTTTTGCACACAAGTTTTATTAGTCATATTTGAAGCATAATCATGCCATGCAAAGACAGTGTTTTGTTACTGTCTTTTTGGGCATGTCGTGTGCTTATTTCTTGTCTGGCTCTTCTTGGAAAGAAAGAATTGTTCAAAAAGGGTGCAAGCTAATGGATACCTGTCGAATTCGATGGGGTTGGTCAGGGGCACACAACAGGGTTGCTCCCTGTCTATATTCTTTTTGCCATTATGATTGATCCATTGTTGACAAAAACAGTGACAGTAGGCGTATGTGATGGAACGATCACCTGATTGACAGTGGGCATATGCAATGGACCTATCACCTGACTGACAGTAGACGTATGCGATGGAGCGATCACCTGACTGACAGTGGGCATATGCGATGGAACTATCACATGACTGACAGTGGGCGTATGCGATGGAGCTATCACCGACTGGCAGTGGGCGTATGCGATGGAGCTATCCCCTGACTGACAGAGGGCGTATGCGATGGAGCGATCACCTGACTTACAGTGGGCGTACGCGATGGAGCAATCACCTGACTGACAGTGGGCGTATGCGATTGAGCGATCACCTGACTCACACGCTTTATCTATCACGTATTACCCTTGTGTAGTATCTACACACCACTTTTCTATTTTGTGGTATGTTTGCTTGGGATTTTAATACATATAATAAAGTATCAGTTTTAGAGGTTTTTTGTTTTTGGTCTGTCTCTAAAATTCAAGAAGATGCCTTTCAAAATATATTGCAGGTAGTGAGCAGTAGACTCTGTCTTGGGGCCTTTGTCCATGAAGCTAAAATGATTGGCTTATGTGAAGTCGGGTAAGACATTTTTCCCCTAAAATGAAGCTATTTGTGTCTAACCTATGGGGTTTTGCCTTCCTTTGGATCAACATGTTCAGATGTAGGTTGAACTTGATGGACTTAAGTCTGCTTTAAACTTTAAAAAGTATGAAACTATGGTTCATGAAGGAGTATGTGAGACAAGTAAATTGGCTAGCAATACAAGCAAGACTCCAGCTGTTCTCATTCTCATCTTTTTTGCTGTCAAGCCGCAACTTCATGTAGTAACTGTTATACACATAAGTATTCCAACCTAGGTAGAGAGGTAATATCTAACTGCAGCCGAACCCTACTGGTTCTTGTACAGACCAGTATCTTTAGCTGCACAACACCCTAATGGTTCTTGCACACACTGGAATATCCCTAGCCACCCAACTAGAAACCCACAACTAAGACCTGTCTGCCTGAAAGGCTATTGAGTTGCTTCTCGTACCTCCTGAGGAACCAGAAGGGAGGTTCCTATCACTAGGAATCAAGATAGGGTAAGCCTGCAGAGATAGACAAGGACCCACAGTGGAAAAACATAAAACACGTGCTCAAGTGGACAAACAAGAAATAATAAATGCAAGCAAGTGTAAACTCCTAATAACCTATCAAAAGATAGGTGTAGGAAAGGCACATGAGAAAACACAGAACACACAATAAAGGTCTCTGTCTAAATCCCTTTGCTGCAGGTCAAGAAACTAAGCAGTAATCCAGATGAAAAAATAGCCAGCAGAGAACACTAGTATCAGGAGAGTATTAACAACTAGGGATGATTGAATAGCAAAATATCCGACTTCGCGAATATCCGACGAACAGGTCGCCACTATTCACGAATATTTGATGCGCAATGTAAGTCTATAGGAAACCCGAATAATTTCACGTTGGACCTAACGGCGAGCTGTGGTGACTGAGGAAAAGGCATAAATGGATGGGAAAAGGCAGAAACAGTATGGGCACAGTCTGTAGAAGGTGCGTGATGGCATTTCTGCTGTCTTGGAATAACGTGCTCAGAGCAGCATGCGGTTTTTATGTAGTCACCAGAACAGCTCTCAAACTAAAGTAAAAAAGGGGAAATTGATAAGAAACAGTTTGTAGTGCCTAGTCACTTTAAGGGTATGTGCGCACGTTGCGTTCTGGCGTGAGAAATAAAAAGCAGTGTTTTTTCACTGCATGTGCATTTCAAAAAGCATCCAAAACGCTGTATTTTGGATGCATTTTTGACAGTGCGGTCCCACTCGGCTCTGCTACATCCCCATAGAGCATGGCTGGCTGCGAGACAGAGCCGTGCAATCAGAATGAACTTGAATGAACTTCACCCGACTTCATTGTCATCGCGCAGCTCTGTCAGTGTGCCGCGGCCTGATTTGCGATCACAGGTCAAGGACTCACCAGTGCCGCATATCCCCTGAGTGACTGAAGTGAGCCGCGATCAGCGGTGCCATCACTCAGGTTACCCGAGGCCAGCTGGAGCCCTCCACCTGAGAGCGGTGGCCGCAGGTAAACTGAGTGACGTCATCGCTGATAGCACGACTCACTTTAGTTGCTGCATGGCGCTCACAGCAAGCGACGGTGTTCTACGGCTGCTCCTGCCAGCTTCTTGAGGCAGAGCTGGATGCGTCGTGGGACCTCTTGTGGATTACGCCGGACCTGGAGGGGTATTTGGGGATTATCATAAAGTGATGAAAGAGGGGTTTTTTTTTCTTTTATTCCAAATAAAGGATTTTTTCGGGTGTATGTGTTTATTTACTTTCACTTACAGGTTAATCATGGGGGTGTCTCATAGACGCCTGCCATGATTAACCTACGACTTAGTGGCAGCTATGGGCTGCCATTAACTCCTTATTACCTCGATTGCCACTGCACCAAGGCAATTCAGGATGAGCCAGTAGAGTCCGGGACTGTCACATCTAATGGATGCGGCAATTCCGGGTGGCTGCTGGCTGATATTTTTAGGCTGGGGGGCTCCCCATAACGTGGGGCTCCCCATCCTGAGAATACCACACTTCAGCCGTGTGGCTTTACCTTAGCTGGTATCAAAATTGGGGGGACCGCACGCCGTCTTTTTTTATTTATTTATTTTACTGCACTACATAGACCCTCCCACCAGCAGCTGTGATTGGTTGCAGTGAGACAGCTGTCACTCAGTGTGGGGGCTCATCTGAATGCAATCAATCATAGGCGGTGGTGGGCAGGGGAAGCAGTGAATACGAGATGGAATAATGACTGGCCGGCATTTTAAAAAGCAGGAGAAGCCGCCGGAGCTTTGTGACAGCTGTGCAGCGCTGCACCGGTGATTGGTCAGTGATCGGTAAGTATGAGAGAGGGATGGAGAGGGAGAGACTGACAGACAGAAAGGGAGACCAAAAGACCTGCGTTCTGTTTGTCAAAAAAGCATGCAGATCGCAACCAAAATGCAGTGCAAGGAAACTAACAAAGCACTGCACTAACAATGGCCCTATAGCTGGGTCCGCATTCACTGTTTTGCAGCCTTGCGATTTATGGAGCTGCTAGCAGCTACTGACTACTGGCTTCAGCCCTTAGAAGGACTATTTAGTAGTTTGAAGCACGAACGCTATCACTTACAAGGCACTGCACTGTCACTGGCCCTATAGCTGGGTCCGCATTCACAGATATGTGGTCTCGCGATTTATGGAGCTGCTAGCAGCTAATGACACTGTCTTCAGCCCCTAGAAGGACTATTTATTAGTTGGATCTACGAACGCTCTCCCGCACACAATATAGTCTATCTACACCACCAGCTCCCTATGACTGCGTGTTCACAAAATGTCCGCTGGCTTATATAGCCCCTATGATGCTGTGCGGCCAAGCCAATCACAGTAACACCACAACAAAGATGGCTGCGGCGTTACTGTAAGGTCAAGCAACATCAGATGTGTTCATTGGCTGGAAAACAGGCGCCAGGAAGTCAGAAATGAAAATGAAAGTATCGGAGCGGATGCTGTTTTATTCGCCGGATACAAAATGTGTGAATAGCCTGTTATCCGTCAGATACCGAATAGTGGCGAATACATTCGTTCATCCCTATTAATAACCCTACCCAGGATGTGGTAGGACAGAGAAAATAAGCAAGTGTGAACACCAAATAACTGCAAACCAAAAGGTAACAAAGGTAAAAGACATCAGCATTTGGATAGGGACTAACCAGGATGTAGCTCAACAGGTAAGGAAACTGACCTGCAGTAAAAGGTTATGGGATTGAATGCCAAAGCCAAGGTATGAGAGTCAGTATCATCATCATCTACGCTTGTCATAATATGAATACTCCTTCTCCATTACAACATCAGATATTCATACTTGATTGTGTGACCAAGAAACAGCAATACTCACCCAGCCAACAATACACACTCCTCTGCATCAAGCAGCAAATTTCACGCTGACTAGCTCCCCAATAACTACAACTTGTAAAAGTACTAAGCTAATGGCAGGTGTGACCACACTAAATTTGGGGAGAGTTTAATAGTGAATTTAAAAAAAAATACATTTTTATATATATATATATATATATATATATATATATATATATATATACAGTAAGACCAAACGTATGGGCCTCACCTTTTTTAAGCAGCAAAGCAGTCATCAAAGCAAAAGGTACCTACTTTGAAGAACCTAGAATATAAGACATATTTTCAGTAGTTTCATACTTTTTTGTTAAGTATTTCATTCCACATGTGTTAATTCGTAGTTTTGATGCCTTCAATGTGAATATACAATTTTCAGTCATGAAAATAAAGAAAACTTTTTGAATGAGGTGTGTCCAAACTTTTGTATACTGTATGTATACAAATTAAGCTGTGATCAGGCAAATCATTTTGTTTTACGATTTTTTCTGGATGGTGTGCTTCGCCACATAAGAATAATTGAAATATGGCCATGTATGGGCCCCACCTTTTTTAAGCAGGTATGTATATATATATATATATATATATATATACATACCTGCTTAAAAAAGGTGGGGCCCATACATGGCCATATTTCAATTATTTTTTAAGCAGGTATGTATATATATACATATTCAACATACCTAATTACTGACCGGTGTGTTGAATATACCGCTCACCAAACAAACAAGGAGGGCGGAATCCTCTGTAACCTCCATGTAAGCTGGAACCAGGCTGTGGGCGTGCATTCAGCAGTGTAATGCAGCACCATGTGGTCCGGTCATGTGACCGGAGTGACGTCAAGCCCCGCCCCGCAGCTCCTGTGGAGTGCGGAAGCAGATCTCAGTGTCATTCAGAGTCTGGTATCACTAAGGGGTGCTTCACACACAGCGAGCTCGCTGCCGAGATCGCTGCTGAGTCACGCTTTTTGTGACGCAGCAGTGACCTCATTAGCGATCTCGCTGTGTGTGACACTGAGCAGCGATCTGGCCCCTGCTGCAAGATCGCTGCTCGTTACACACAGCCCTGGTTCGTTTTCTTCAAAGGTGCTCTCCCACTGTGACACACAGATCGCTGTGTGTGACAGCGAGAGAGCGACAAATGAAGCGAGCAGGGAGCAGGAGCCGGCGTCTGACAGATGAGGTAAGCTTGTAACCAAGATAAACATCGGGTAACCAAGGTGGTTACCCGATATTTACCTTAGTTACCAGCCTCCGCAGCTCTCACGCTGCCTGTGCTGCCGGCTCCGGCTCTCTGCACATGTAGCTGCTGTACACATCGGGTTAATTAACCCGATGTGTACAGCAGCTAGGAGAGCAAGGAGCCAGCGCTAAGCAGTGTGCGCGGCTCCCTGCTCTCTGCACATGTAGCTGCATTACACATCGGGTTAATTAACCCGATGTGTACTGTAGCTAGGAGAGCAAGGAGCCAGCGCTCAGTGTGCGCGGCTCCCTGCTCCCTGCACACACAGCTAAGCGGTGTGCGCTGGTAACTAATGTAAGCATCGGGTAACCATACCCGATGTTTACCTTATTTACCAGTCTCCGCAGCTTCCAGACGGCGGCTCCGTGCAAGCGCAGCGCCGCTTGCACGTCGCTGCTGGCTGGGGGCTGTTCACTGGTCGCTGGTGAGATCTGCCTGTTTGACAGCTCACCAGCGACCATGTAGCGATGCAGCAGCGATCCTGACCAGGTCAGATCGCTGGTCGGATCGCTGCTGCATTGCTAAGTGTGAAGGTACCCTAAGGATACCACAGATAAGACCCTGAATAGCAGATGTGCACATCTATTGGTTCCATAGTAATGTAATCCTTTAAGCTGGTGTCACACATAACGACGACGACAACGACGTCGCTGCAACGTCACCATATTCTGTGACGTTGCAGCGACCTCAACAGCGACGTCGCTATGTGTGACACATAACAACGATCAGACCCCTGCTGCGAAATCGCTGCTCGCTCCTGAATGCTCCAGGTCATTTTTTGAACGCTGCTATCCCGCTGCGCCATGCTGATAAGCTGATAATCCTTTTGTTTGACACCGCAGCAGGGACGCTATGCTACGTCTGAAACCACACAACGACCGTCGACGTCGCTATGATCGCTACTCCGTCGCTGCTTTTTATAACATGTTTGACAGCTTACTAACGATCATCTATGGTCGCTGCTACGTCACAGAATATGGTGACGTTGCAGCGACGTCGTTGTCGTCGTCGTTATGTGTGACCCCAGCTTTAGTGCAAAACAGGAAACTGGTCACCACAGTATATAATAAAACAATGGGAAGACTTGATATGTTCTCTGCAAAGACAATACACATTTAAATACAATGTAATGGGAGTCCAAAATGGCCGCGGTCGGAGGCAGACGCGCATGAGGGAGCTCCTGACCATCTGATAACATCCTGCTCCCCCGACATCAATAGTCAGACCAGGACCCTCCACCTGAGCCACAGAGACCGAGTGGACAGAAGGCGAACCTAAATTGGAAAGCTACACTAGTGCTGGGACCCTGGGGAGGCTCCTCGAGGCTGAGATCGGGAACCACGCAGTAGGCCGCAGGACCCGAGCAGCGAGACCCCCAGTGACGAGGAGCACTCATGCTGGGGTGACCCGGACAGCAGCAGGGGGCCCGGGCAGAGCTAACCGGGATCGCACTGAGCCGCCACCCCCCCCAGACTCGGCCTCACAAGTCAGCGAGTCCGGCGACCAGGGAAAGGAGAAGGGGGACCACCGCCATCTTGGAGTCCTGAACTCCCCTTCCTGATTCCGCAGGCCAGAGGCAAGTGCGGCAAACACATAGCCGCAGGACACAAACCAGGCGGCCGACAGGGAGTGGAGAGGAGGCTGCTACTTACCCGGTCATCAGTCAGAAAGAGCCGGAGCGGGGAAGGCGGTGAGACGCGTCGGGCCTTCCGGAGGCCGCCGGGAGATCCGAAGTCCCGACCGGAAGCCTCGCGACAGCTGCAGTGGGCGCTTTGGGAGACCCTGCCGGGACCGGAGAGGAGTTCGGGCGGTAAGTGAACACCTCCGGACGTCCTCTCACATCCCCGCGCCCACCCCGTGAGACCCAGGAGAGTCCGGGACATACCCCGCCGCGACCCCCATTCACCGGGACGGCGTCCTCCTCCCCCCCGCTCCCACAGCTAACCGTCGTACGCCAACCCAGGAGACAGAGGGCTGCCAGGCCCGCGCCCGCAGTGAAACCGCACTCAGGTACCGGATAGGGGAACCTGGGGGAGCCCTGAGCAGAGAGGCCCCCTCCCACAGCCTAAGGGCTGCGTCCACAACATCTCAAGGGACACCCCACTCCTTTCTCTGCTACCTGAGGGACTGCCAGGGATGAGACTCTCACATTTAGGGTCACAAGAGGGGCTCTTTGGCAATATTCTCAGACCCTGAGCCAAATATCTTCCTAGACCCAGGGGCTGACGACGGGAACACACAGAGGAGGGAGCACAGAGAACATCCAAGCGGTCCTACATTCTATATAAAAGCACAGTCCATCTGACCCCCCCCCACAGGGGCATGTAAAGCGGTGAACTCCACACTGCTCAGAGGGAGCAGAGGGACCGGACCCCCACTATACTCAATATAACATAATACCATAAGAACTGACTTCGACATGGTCAAATTCGGCAATAAAATGGCCAGTGCTCTTCCCAAACCAGCGGTGACCACGACTCAAGCAGACGTCGATAAGTTCCTCAAAAAGCATCTCCTGCCAGTAGAGGCGGGGGTTGACAGTCTTCAAAACCCATCTGCTAATGCCACACAAGAAATGGAATATGACGCAAGTGACGCAGAGGACATGGATTCCAGCAAGAGCCTCCCAATCTCCAGGTCCTTTATCAAACGGATTCTCAACAAAGCCTTAGAACTGGTAGTGAAAGAGCTCTCTCACATCAAACAGGATATTGGCCAGATAGGCCACAGAGTGGAAACACTGGAAGCTTCCCAGGCCACTATCACCACAACCTCCAATGCCATCATCTCTTGTCTTCACCAACAAGAAGATAGTGTCAACCAAATACATGCTATTCTGGAGGATCATGAAAATAGGGAGAGGCGGAACAATCTCAGATTAAAAGGTCTCCCAGAAATGGTAGCAAACGAAGCCCTGACCCCGGCTCTTCAAAGCATCTTCTCCGACCTGATAGACACCGACCCTATACCACCAATAGAGCTGGTCAGAGCCCATAGATCTTTGAGACCCCGTCCCAGGCAGGGGGAACCATCAAGAGATGTAATCTGCCGCTTCATGGACTACCGTATTAAGGAGCTCATTCTTAAAAAAGCAAGGGAAGCTGGCACCATAAAGTATGAAGACTCCGAAATCCGGATTTTTCAAGACCTTGCTGCCACCACTCTGACCAAGAGGCGAATACTAAAACCCTTCACAGAAGAGCTACGCCAACGCCAATTCCCATACCGATGGCTATATCCATTCGGCATTGCAATAACAGCAAAAGGAAAACACTACCAAGGCAAAACATCAGCTGAAATTAGACAAATCTGCGAAGACCTGGGGATTACTTTGGAGAAATATCCTGAATTAGAAATCCACAGTTCGACATCTGCGTTACAGCAACTTCCGGAGCCGTCACCCTGGCACAGCGTCATTCCGAAGACCCAAAGGCCCAGGCGCAATGTGGCACAGAAGCTCCAGACGAACTCAGAAAGCAAGTCCCATGAGAAGGCCTAGGCTCAGGCCTACTATTGCCCATCATTGCTTATGCATGCTGAAAGCATGAAGTCACTTTAGGGGTTCTGCACTTTCTGCTCCCTCTTGATGCATACCCATTCTTATTTAAATGTTGAAAATGTTGTTATTGTTGACTTTAACACCTTGTTCCCTATCTGATCTTTTCTCCACCCTCCATCCCATCTGCTCTTTCCTTTCCCAGCATGGTCGTGGGTCTGGTCCATTCATCCCACCAGAAAAAGAGTCATCCACCCGCAATTGTCATTATGCCGACACATCATAAGGTATTTAATGTGATAAGTCTTAACGCGCACGGGTTGAATTCCCCCATACCAAGGGCACAAACTTTATCTAACTTTCACAAGAAACATATTGACATAATCTTTCTACAGGAAACACACTTCTGCAAAGGCAAAATTCCAAGCTTTGAAAAAGCATACTATAATACGTGGTTTCATGCTCCCTCTCCAAATAAACGCACTAAAGGGGTGTCGATAGCATTCGCCAAAGACATACCCTTTTTACCCCAACATGAAGTAATTGATCCGGATGGCCGGTTCATATTTGTTAAAGGCCTACTAGCGGGCTCAATGGTAACTATGGGAAATATTTATGCTCCAAATGTCAAACAGGTTCGATGGCTGATCTCCACACTCAAAAAATTCAAGACCTTTTCGGAAGGCACTCCAATACTCTGTGGAGACTTTAATGTAGCCCTGGAACCAAAATTAGACTCAACCTCAAAAAAGAGCCACATATCACTCAGGGACCTTTCCCGGGTCAAAGCTTCTCTCCTTTCTCTTTCCTTGATTGATGTCTGGCGATTACAACATCCAACAACCAAAGATTTTACCTTCTTCTCTCATCCCCATAAATCATACCACAGGCTAGATTACATTTTTTTACCCAGGTTCCTATTACCTAATGTCACTGACACAACAATCCAATCTACGCCACACTCTGATCACGCTTATGTCATGGCAAGTTTCACACTACAGAGGCCATATCTGATCCACCGCACATGGAGGTTAAATGAATCAGTTCTCTCCTCAGAAGACAACAGGAAACGTATTTCTGACCGTCTCCGCAATTATTTTGCGGAGAATAAGACACAAGACATTAATGCACCAATTTTATGGGAAGCACATAAAGCGGTCATAAGGGGAGAACTGATTTCCATTTCCTCACACCTTAATAAACAAAGGAAACTAATTCTGCAAAACCTATATGAAGATATAACTATCTTGGAAACCCAACACAAAAAATCTCTGTCACAACAGACTTTAGAACTATTGACTGCCAAACGGGTGGCACTGAGAGACATACTCAACAAACAGTCAGCTAAATTACATTTGAGCTGGAAAAACCGCATATTTGTACATGGGGACAAAGCCTCCAAACTTATGATGTCACTAATAAAAACAAGACAGGCTCGCACGTTTATACACACACTTAAAACACCACAGGGACACCGCATCCAGGATTATTCACAAATCTCAAATTAATTTTTACAATTTTACAAGAGCTTATACCAATCTCGGCCAGAAGAGTCAGCAACAGAAAAAGACAAGAGAAAATGTGGCATACATAACTATCTAGCCAGATTAAACCTCCCGACACTCTCTAAAGCACAACAAGAATCCCTGACAAAACCGTTTTCTCGTGCTGAGGTTCAGTCCACCCTGTCCAAATGCCCCATGGGAAGAGCACCAGGCCCGGATGGCCTACCAACCATTTATTATAAAAAGTTCTTTGATATCTTGGGGGACCACCTCCTGGCAACATGCAATGCTTTACTTCTCGGTGATCCTATTCCCAAACAAGCTCTGGAAGCCCACATATCATTAATACATAAGGAAGGGAAGGACCCGGAAAGTTGTGGAAGTTATAGGCCCATCTCACTTCTGAATGTGGACCTAAAAATCTACGCTAGCTTAATCGCTAACCGGGTGGCGGAAATCCTTCCTGACCTCATATCTCTGGAGCAATCCGGATTTATACGGGGAAGAGAAGGGAAAGATAACGCGTTACGCTTACTTCATCTAATGCAATATGCTAGGGCCCAGAACTTGCCCCTTGTGCTTTTGGGAACGGATGCCGAGAAGGCATTCGATAGGGTGGACTGGACCTTCTTGCGGGGCACGTTGGAGGCCTTTCACTTTCCCCCGACTGTCATACATGCAATACTTCAGATGTACACATCCCCCACAGCCAGAATCAAAATAAATAACACGCTGACCGACCCCTTCGATATCAGGAATGGAACCAGGCAGGGTTGCCCCTTGTCCCCCCTACTCTTTGTCATGGTAATGGAGCCATTGATATGCTCCATCCAACGAAACCAGGAAATTGAGGGGATTAACCTACAGGGGACTCACCACAAGTCCGCCGCCTTTGCGGACGACTTGTTGGTGGTAATGTCCAGACCGGAAAGAGGCTTCCCTGCCTTCATGAACACCCTAGAAGATTACAGCCAATGGTCCAATTTCAAAATCAATCTCTCCAAATCTGAAGCACTGAGTCTAAACATCCCGGGCAATGTCACCAAACTTCTCCAGGAGTCGTTCCCATTCAGGTGGCCAAAAAGCCACATTACTTATCTTTGCATCAAAATAGGGAAAGCCCCCAAATCCCTCTTTGACCTGAATTACAAACCTCTCCTTCCCAAACTTACCACGCAAATAGCCTCTTGGAAAGCGCCTTTTATCTCTTGGATAGGCCGGAAAAATCTAATCAAAAGCATCATACTCCCAAAATTCATATACCTCTTTCAAATGTTACCTATACCAGTCCCCAAATCTTTCCTCTCTCAATGCAATTCTTTAATTTCCAATTACATCTGGAACAAACATAAACCAAGAATCAACTTTCACACTCTGAGCCTCCCAAAGGACAAATGGGGTATGGGACTCCCCAACATATCCACATATTATAAAGCTGCTGTCCTCTCTAGAGCAGTAGATTGGATCAGACGCCCTCCGAATAAGTTATGGATGACAATAGAGGAACACCTGGCCCCCACTCCCTTACGAGCTCTTTTACTCGTTCCCCCCGGTCAGGGAAATAAAAGAACCTGTACCAATGAACTGACTAGAACACTTCTGGACAATTGGAACCGTAGCGTGGAGCTCCTGGCCCCTCCTCTCTCCCCACTTACCCTAATCTCCGATATACTAGACTCCAGCCTGAATCTTGCCAACACCGCGAAATCTTCACACCTGAGTAATGCAAAGATCCCAGCTACGGATCTCTTGGAGGACGGCTCTTTGGTCTCGAGACAGGAGATGGGTGAGATCCCCCTCCTTTCTAAACTCACATTTCTTCATTATATGAAAATAAAACGCACAATCCAACCATTACTGTCACATTCCAACCTCGCTAGACCCCTAACCACATTTGAATCATATTGCTTGCAAACAAGGTCTCCCAAAAAAACTTTATCTCGCTTATATAACACTCTACTTACAAAAGAATTAGTAGTAAAAAGAGCTTACATATTGAAATAGGAAAAAGATCTGAACACCACATTTACTGACGCTCAAACGAGCCAAATTTACGGTGCCTCGCACAGACCGTCATGTTGTGTGAGGGTCCAAGAGAACTCTTTCAAAGTAGTTGCGAGATGGTACATAGTCCCTGCCACGGTCGGCACTTGGAAATCTGCCTCTTCGGATATCTGCTGGAGATGCGAGGGGGACAGGGGAACGTATCTCCACATATGGTGGACGTGCCCTCGCCTCCAGATATTCTGGAAGACAGCACTCCAGCTGATCTCTGACCTTACAAACAAACAGGGGGACCCAGAACCCATGCATCTGCTACTAAATTTCCCATTGTGGCCTAATGATAAGGCTAACTCGAAACTGGTGTCCTTTGTGAGCTCAGCCTGTAAACTGCTGATTGCTCAACTGTGGCGCACAACTATGATACCCACCATCTCGCAGTTGTTACTGAAAATTGACCAATTATACTACGCGGAAGAACTCTCTGCCCTCTCACGACAGAATATGTTCTTCTTTATGCAAGTTTGGAATGCCTGGAAGGATTACAAATCCAAACCCCCCTTTTTGGCGGCGGTTGCGCAAAGGATGCCATAAAGAAATCTAAGTCGTCTTCTCCCCCCATTAGGGGACTGATTGAGCTGATGACTTAGCCCTGATTACTATGGACATATGATGAATGGACCCTAGACCAACACCCTCTTCCTACTCCATCCCTCCCTATCTCTTCTCCCTTTCTCAAATCTCTTGGACCCCCTATCTCTCTTACTAAAACTGAGTTTTAAGTGTTAAAAGGCTTCTCTCAGAAATCTCAGTGATACCCCCCCCCCTTCTATTTTCTTGTTTCTTTTATGTGTTCTTTTTTTTTTTTTTAATAAGAAAAAGGAAAAAACTGTTTTTTTATAATATGCTGAGGGTAAGGCATGGTCTTGCTCGCCTTCCACTACTCGCCTGATATAATGACTATCAATCGACTTGAGATTGCCACCCCACAGATGACATCATACCTGGAAGGCAGTTCAATGTAAATTAGATTAATTGCGATGCTAGTTCTGTCTATGCTCTCTGTTATGTGTATACATTTTGTTAATAACGGTTCAATAAACAAAACATTAAAACAAACAAATAAATACAATGTAATGCATAGATGCAAAACAACAAGGGTAAACAAACAAGCAGGTATGCAAATAGAACAGAGAGTGAGTTCATTACAGACAAAGTAAAACATCTTTAAGAGATTTTATATAGAATTCTCATGTGTATAGTGAACCAAAGAGGAAAGAGGGAAGGGAAGCCCATTCAAATTGCAGGACACAAATATCTATTTTTTATAGTAGCCAGTAAATAGAAGATTCTCGTTGATGCCATTGGGCATAACTGTATCCAGCTGAAAGATCCACCAAGACTCAGTTCTCAGGAGTGCCGGAGTAGGATTACCACCTCGTATATTGCTCAAAACTCTATCCAAGCCAACCACGGTTGTGTTTCCAATTCTGCTACCATGGTGCCTGAGATAGTGTTGTGCCACTGTAGAGATCGTTCGTCCCTGTTTTAGATGTTTAGATGCCAACACTATGTCCGAGAAATGCTTCTGAATGCGATGGCGCAGCTCCTGCGAGGTCTGTCCAACGTAAATGAGTCGGCAAGGGCAGGTAAGAGCATATACTACATTTTGGGACCTACAGTTCACATAATGCCGTAATATATACGATTTCTGGTCACGATGGTTCAGGAAATTGGATAAAGGAGGCATGAATTGGCAAATGGAGCACTGTCCACATGGAAAAGATCCCTTCAAAATGGTTCCTCTACCAACACGGGTAGTTGGTCGTACAAAATGGCTCCTACAAAGTTGGTCCCTCAAATTTGCTGATCTCCTTGCTGTTAAGAGTGGTCTGGAAGAGATAAGTTTTTTTAAATTGGAATCAGACAACAAGATGTTCCAATTTCTATTCAAGGTCCGATATATATCCGACCACTGACAATTAAAAGTGGTTACCAACCCTGGAGAGTCGTTTTTATACTTATGAACCTTAGGTTTCAGCAAAGTATGGCGATCCGTGTTGATAGCTTTCTGATATGCTCGATGAATGATCTTCCGTGGATACCCTCTCGTTCTGAATCGTTCGGACAGATCCTGTGACTGGACAAGAAAATCAGACTGTGCACTACAATTTCTTCTTAAACGAAAAAATTGGCCCACCGGTATACCATCTTTGAGATGTTTAGGATGTGAGCTCTTATAATGCAGAAGACTATTGGTAGATGTGCACTTACGGTAGAGATTGGTTTCAATCTTTTTTCCTTTTATTGCCAATTTCAAGTCCAAAAAATCCATGTTGTCCGATGTGATTTTCGAAGTGAGCTTGATATTCAGATGATTACTGTTCAAATCCGAGACGAATTCCAGGCAAAGGTCTCTAGGTCCTGTCCACAAGAACAAAATGTCATCGATATATCGGAGCCACCCACAGACATAGTCACGACACCACGACGAGGGATACACGAACGCCTCCTCCCACCAACCCAAAACAGGTTAGCGAAAGAAGGCGCACAGCGCGCCCCCATCGCGGTCCCAGACGTCTGCCTGTAGGTGGTCCGATCGAAAACAAAGTAATTGTGTCGGAGGATGAAGCCCAGTAAGTCCAAAACAAACATACCGTGGGCTGAGATATTATCCTGGTCATTCTTGAGAAAGGTGGAAACAGCATGTAGTCCTTCATGTCCTATACTCGTGTAAAGAGCCTCGACATCTAGGGAAACAAGTAGGGTCTGTGGAGGTAACTCAAGACTTTCCAAGATTTCCAGCAAGTGCATGGTGTCCCGTACATGGGACTTTAAATTGGTCACAAGAGGTTGTAAGTAAAAGTCTATGTAGACACAGGCATGTTCACTTAGACCACCGATTCCTGCCACAATTGGTCTCCCGGGTGGATTTTGGATACATTTGTGCACCTTCGGAAGTAAATAAAATGTCGGAGTTACAGGATGGGTATTATATATGAAGTCTCGCTCCCTCTTACCTATAACATTCCGCAACAGTGCATCAGCAAGCAAGGCATCCAACTTCTTCTGGAACACAGAGGTGGGATCGGAAGGTAATACCATATAGAGAGATGTATTAAGAAGCTGTCTTTTGGCTTCCTCCACATACAGATCCGTAGGCCAAAGGACTATATTTCCGCCTTTGTCAGCTTCTTTGATGACAAAAGCTGTGTTGTTCTTAAGGGTGAAAATAGCATCTCTCTCGTCCTGGGTAAGGTTATCATGGGCGGCACTCCTGATCTTAAGTGTAAGTATATCCTGTACCATGGTGTTAAAAAAGACGTTAATAGTGGGGCAGGTACCAAAAGCAGGTGTTTTTTGAGATGCTCTGTATATGGTAAAGGGCTTCCTACCTGAGGGATCCTCAATCTCCTGTAACAGATCAATCAAGTCCTCAAAAGCTCTTTGTTCTAATTCAGGTAAGGATTGTAAGGACGAAGGATGGAGGTGGTAGTATTTGAACATGAGACTTCTACAGAAAAGATAAGTTTCCTTAATCAAGGTGAATTTATCTAATTTCTGTACTGGTGAAAAAGACAAACCACGTTTCAGGACAGTCTCCTCTGCAGGGGATAAGACATGATCAGACAGGTTGATTATTTGAAGTGTATTCTCACCAACTATTTCCGATTCTTGTTCTTGTATCGAGTCTGCATGTATACATTCGGTGTCCGATTCCGTGGTATTCTTTTGTTGGTTCCTCTTCCGGCCACCTCTTCTCCCCCTCCTTCTGCTTCGCTTGTATCTGTAGATAAAAAAATAAGTGGACGAGCCTTCACCCGGATTAATTGAATGGCTCTGTTTATGTGAGGCGAACCGAGATCTTCTATTTCCCTGATGGCTCCACCTAGAGAGATGTTATTGTCACCCTTAAGAACAACACAGCTTTTGTCATCAAAGAAGCTGACAAAGGCGGAAATATAGTCCTTTGGCCTACGGATCTGTATGTGGAGCAAGCCAAAAGACAGCTTCTTAATACATCTCTCTATATGGTATTACCCTCCGATCCCACCTCTGTGTTCCAGAAGAAGTTGGATGCCTTGCTTGCTGATGCACTGTTGCGGAATGTTATAGGTAAGAGGGAGCGAGACTTCATATATAATACCCATCGTGTAACTCCGACATTTTATTTACTTCCGAAGGTACACAAATGTATCCAAAATCCACCCAGGAGACCAATTGTGGCAGGAATCGGTGGTCTAAGTGAACATGCCTGTGTCTACATAGACTTTTACTTACAACCTCTTGTGACCAATTTAAAGTCCCATGTACGGGACACCATGCACTTGCTGGAAATCTTGGAAAGTCTTGAGTTACCTCCACAGACCCTACTTGTTTCCCTAGATGTCGAGGCTCTTTACACGAGTATAGGACATGAAGAAGGACTACATGCTGTTTCCACCTTTCTCAAGAATGACCAGGATAATATCTCAGCCCACGGTATGTTTGTTTTGGACTTACTGGTCTTCATCTTCCGACACAATTACTTTGTTTTCGATCGGACCACTTATAGGCAGACGTCTGGGACCGCGATGGGGGTGCGCTGTGCGCCTTCTTTCGCTAACCTGTTTTTGGGTTGGTGGGAGGAGGCGTTCGTGTATCCCTCGTCGTGGTGTCGTGACTATGTCTGTGGGTGGTTCCGATATATCGATGACATTTTGTTCTTGTGGACAGGACCTAGAGACCTTTGCCTGGAATTCATCTCGGATTTGAACAGTAATCATCTGAATATCAAGCTCACTTCGAAAATCACACCGGACAACATGGATTTTTTGGACTTGAAATTGGCAATAAAAGGAAAAAAGATTGAAACCAATCTCTACCGTAAGTGCACATCTACCAATAGTCTTCTGCATTATAAGAGCTCACATCCTAAACATCTCAAAGATGGTATATCGGTGGGCCAATTTTTTCGTTTAAGAAGAAATTGTAGTGCACAGTCTGATTTTCTTGTCCAGTCACAGGATCTGTCCGAACGATTCAGAACGAGAGGGTATCCACGGAAGATCATTCATCGAGCATATCAGAAAGCTATCAACACGGATCGCCATACTTTGCTGAAACCTAAGGTTCATAAGCCTAAAAACGACTCTCCACGGTTGGTAACCACTTTTAATTGTCAGTGGTCGGATATATATCGGACCTTGAATAGAAATTGGAACATCTTGTTGTCTGATTCCAATTTAAAAAAACTTATCTCTTCCAGACCACTCTTAACAGCAAGGTGATCAGCAAATTTGAGGGACCAACTTTGTAGGAGCCATTTTGTACGACCAACTACCCGTGTTGGTAGAGGAACCATTTTGAAGGGATCTTTTCCATGTGGACAGTGCTCCATTTGCCAATTCATGCCTCCTTTATCCAATTTCCTGAACCATCGTGACCAGAAATCGTATATATTACGGCATTATGTGAACTGTAGGTCCCAAAATGTAGTATATGCTCTTACCTGCCCTTGCCGACTCATTTACGTTGGACAGACCTCGCAGGAGCTGCGCCATCGCATTCAGAAGCATTTCTCGGACATAGTGTTGGCATCTAAACATCTAAAACAGGGACGAACGATCTCTACAGTGGCACAACACTATCTCAGGCACCATGGTAGCAGAATTGGAAACACAACCGTGGTTGGCTTGGATAGAGTTTTGAGCAATATACGAGGTGGTAATCCTACTCCGGCACTCCTGAGAACTGAGTCTTGGTGGATCTTTCAGCTGGATACAGTTATGCCCAATGGCATCAACGAGAATCTTCTATTTACTGGCTACTATAAAAAATAGATATTTGTGTCCTGCAATTTGAATGGGCTTCCCTTCCCTCTTTCCTCTTTGGTTCACTATACACATGAGAATTCTATATAAAATCTCTTAAAGATGTTTTACTGTGTCTGTAATGAACTCACTCTCTGTTCTATTTGCATACCTGCTTGTTTGTTTACCCTTGTTGTTTTGCATCTATGCATTACATTGTATTTAAATGTGTATTGTCTTTGCAGAGAACATATCAAGTCTTCCCATTGTTTTATTATATACTGTGGTGACCAGTTTCCTGTTTTGCACTAAAGGATTACATTACTATGGAACCAATAGATGTGCACATCTGCTATTCAGGGTCTTATCTGTGGTATCCTTAGGGTACCTTCACACTTAGCGATGCAGCAGCGATCCGACCAGCGATCTGACCTGGTCAGGATCGCTGCTGCATCGCTACATGGTCGCTGGTGAGCTGTCAAACAGGCAGATCTCACCAGCGACCAGTGAACAGCCCCCAGCCAGCAGCGACGTGCAAGCGACGCTGCGCTTGCACGGAGCCGCCGTCTGGAAGCTGCGGAGACTGGTAACTAAGGTAAACATCGGGTATGGTTACCCGATGTTTACATTAGTTACCAGTGTGAGCAGGGAGCAGGGAGCCGCGCACACTGAGCGCTGGCTCCTTGCTCTCCTAGCTACAGTACACATCGGGTTAATTAACCCGATGTGTAATGCAGCTACATGTGCAGAGAGCAGGGAGCCGCGCACACTGAGCGCTGGCTCCTTGCTCTCCTAGCTGCTGTACACATCGGGTTAATTAACCCGATGTGTACAGCAGCTACATGTGCAGAGAGCCGGAGCCGGCAGCACAGGCAGCGTGAGAGCTGCAGAGGCTGGTAACTAAGGTAAATATCGGGTAACCACCTTGGTTACCCGATGTTTATCTTGGATACAGCTTACCTCAGCTGTCAGACGCCGGCTCCTGCTCCCTGCTCGCTTCATTTGTCGCTCTCTTGCTGTCACACACAGCGATCTGTGTGTCACAGCAGGAGAGCGGCTTTGAAGAAAACGAACCAGGGCTGTGTGTAACGAGCAGCGATCTCGCAGCAGGGGCCAGATCGCTGCTCAGTGTCACACACAGCGAGATCGCTAATGAGGTCACTGCTGCGTCACAAAAAGCGTGACTCAGCAGCGATCTCGGCAGCGATCTCGCTGTGTGTGAAGCACCCCTTAGTGATACCAGACTCTGAATGACACTGAGATCTGCTTCCGCACTCCACAGGAGCTGCGGGGCGGGGCTTGACGTCACTCCGGTCACATGACCGGACCACATGGTGCTGCATTACACTGCTGAATGCACGCCCACAGCCTGGTTCCAGCTTACATGGAGGTTACAGAGGATTCCGCCCTCCTTGTTTGTTTGGTGAGCGGTATATTCAACACACCGGTCAGTAATTATCTATGGTCCTTCTGTATATATATATATCTAGGCTCTGGTCATTCCTTCATTTACCCCTGATGAAGCCACACATGGTGGCGTAACACGTGGGGCAGGCGCACCCACACTTCCTCTCTCATTATTTACTCATCTGGTATTGTATTGGCTCTCTCTGACCTGTACCATATTTATGTTAGTCCTACATTTGGTGACTATGTATTGCTGTATACTGTTCTCTGGAACTGTTATTTTTGAGCCTATGTGATTTATTCCATCTGCATTATTCCATGAGGTTTCAGTGGTGATGTGCTAAACTGTTCATGGGTGGATCACCCCTTTGATCTTTCCCAGTTTTAAGTGTTCTTAATAATATTTCTCTGTGTTATTAATAAACTTTTTCACACTTTTTGCATGCAACAAGGGACTCCTCTTGCTTCATTCCATTATTCTGGATTTTCCAGTACATGTTTGGTGTAGTTGTGCCCACTCTTTCCCATGTGTTGTGTTCACAGGGAGACTTAGGCGTCAACTCACAGACTTGTAGTTCCTAGGCAGACTAGCAAGAGTTAATATCTGCTCATCTGGTTTTTAATCTCCTTTAGTCACATACTATGGGAGAACCAGTCATATTTACCCTCCTCCTATATATGGTGGCTGGACTTTATAGTGCTAGCTATAGCTTATCTGAAGAGGTGTACTTACCCAAGCTTATTGGTGATTGTGCCTTATATTTTTGTGAGCAGCAGTTGTGGTGTTAACTCTTTTTGTATTTGTGTTACTGCCTTGCTTCACTTGCTTTTCACTTTAGTTTCTTAAAGTTAATTCCTGAGAGTGTGCACTGTGACTGAGCTTCTGTTATTACTGTGTGTCTAAATCTGTGTTTTCCCTTACACTCATGCCCCATCCTTACCTGGGGTGGGAGGAAACAGATTAGCTTTAATTAGGAGTGCAGAAAACATTGAGACCTAGGCATCTATACCATTAGAGGTAATCTTAGGATAACAAGGATAGCCTAGTGTCCACTAGTGTGAGGAACAGTATAGGAGCCCCTTGTCCCTTGCTATCCTACTGTCACATCGTGACATTATAACTGACTCTACTTTCACTACACTCAAGCATGGTTCCAGTTGCTAGGCTAGCAAGACAATTGCAGGACTTGTCTCTTCAGGTGGCTGAATTAAAAGGTGATGTACACCAACAAGCTCAGTGCACACCAGTCTGCTTTGGTCTCTGGATCATCAGAACACAAAATGCCTCTCCTTGAAAGATTTTCGGGGGAGTGCAGCCAGTTTGCTACTTTTAGAGAGGCGTGTCATTTACATTTACATTTATGTCCTCACTCCTCTGGTTATGAAGAACAGCAGGTTGGAATTATTGTCTATCTCTTGAATAGGGACCCACAAGCATGGGTCTTTTCCTTGCCCTCTGATATACCTGTTTTTTTTGATGGTGGATGGGTTTTACTGGGCATTCTGGTTCATCTCATCTATGATTATCTGGATAGAATATCATTAGCCGAGTTTAAGATCTGTTCACTGTAATTCTGGTACTAGTCCACGGATACACAGTGGAATAACCCTGCGCTGAAAAGCCAGTTTTTCAAGGATTTTTTTTTCCATGTTGGAATATTTATGTGCAAAACATCCTAGTTATAAAAGCAAAATTGACGAATTTTTCCAGTTTCCGAAATAGAGTCAAAATCGGTAAATTACAAGTTTAAGCTGTGTTCGCCTGTCAACCGCATGTCTGACTAGGCAAGCCCTCTCTGTCCTCTCTGCTCCCTGCAAAGTCAACATTCTCCTGACTTTGCAGTGCTACTGCCACAAAAAGTAGATCAAGCAATAGCCCAAGTTACAGTATATATTACTTGATAGGCCAGCAGTTTTAATAGTTGCTTCAAAAACCTGACGCACATAAAAAAACACAGATGCAACCCCCTAGTCAGGATTAGTTGCATGTTTCAAAATCAGTTAATAAAAGAAAACAGGAGAGTACTTTCAATAGAATATAGATGAATATAGGAAATGGACAAATACTAAAGGCCCCGTCACACACAGAGATAAATCATTGGCAGATCTGTGGTTGCAGTGAAATCATGGACATATTGTTCCATTCGTACACGGCCACAAACCTGGCACTGATTGTCCACAATTTCACTGTAACCACAGATCTGCCAAAGCTTTATCTCTGTGTGTAAAGTGGCCTTTAAATAGATAGTTTAAAAACAACAGCTGACATTATGGGATATTCAACAATTAGTTTACCGTAACTCAAGCCTAGAGAGTAGGATGGGAAAGAAAACCCACATAAAATAAAACAGTTTGCAAAGATCCCTTTCTTGACTGATCCAAGAAAGCTTAAGAATAAGCCAAACATGAGACGATCAACGTCAGCTGCATGACTATCAGACCCATCAACATCATACAAGATATAGACATAAAAATATAGTAGTGGGCCACTTAAATGCACTTCAGACTGGCCCAATAAATAATTTTTGAGGAAATCGTAAAGTAAATTATTCCACTCGACTTCTGAGGTTTAGCAGTAGTATCCATCACACCTACTATCCCTTAAGCCTGCTTTACACGGTACGATCGATCGTGCAATTTCACGATCGATCGTACCCGCCCCCGTCGCTTGTGCGTCACCGGCAATTAGTTACCCTTGGCGCACAAAGTCGGTAACCCCCCGTCCCACGTACTTACCTGCTGTGCGTCGTCGCTGTGGGCGGCGAACATCCTCTTCCTGAAGGGGGAGGGACGTTCGGCGTCACAGCGACGTCACACAGCGGCCAGCCAATAGAAGAGGAGGGGCGGAGATGAGCGGGACGTAAACATCCCGTCCACCTCCTTCCTTCCACATAGCCGGCGGGTGCCGCGGGACGGAGGTAAGCTGCTGTTCATCGTTCCCAGGGTGTCACATGTAGCGGTGTGTGCTACCCCGGGAACGATGAGCAACCAGCGCCATTTTAATTAAACGAGATTATGAAACCGAGCGACGAGTACACGACTCACGATTTGTGAGCGATACTGCGTCGCTTGGAGGTGTCACACAGCCCAACGTCGCAAGCGATGCCGGATGTGCGTCACAAAAACCGTGACCCCGACGATCTATCGCATGATAGATCGTCTTGTGTAAAGCACCCTTTAAAATCCAATCCAAAGTCAGGTCCTTCAATGCCAGTGATGATGTGGTTAAATGATTTAATTTAATCAACACAATATAAAGAAAACAACAAATATAATAGAATAACAGACACAACACATTTTGAGGGTAATAACACATCTGTGATTACGGTATTTTATAGCATTATAACATGTTTATTTTTATTCATGATGTGAGATTAATTATCAGCTCACAGACCGGACGCTGAGTTTAAACATCCGAGAGGTCCAGCTTCTACTCTACAGTCTTTTACCACTTTATGAAGGGCACAATGTGCATTATAAATTAAACAAGATAAATGTAAATATATACTGGTATCCATTTTAACAGTGCTTTTCATCTATTAGACCAATAATAGGCAATTTTTAGAGGCCCACTTTCTTGTCTTGTACCTGGACTATGTCATTTCACCAACAAATACCTTGTGCACAGCCTGTATGGAATTCTGGGTCAGCAGATTGGACCAGTGGTGAGAACTGGCCCAGTTTGCATAGGTGCACTGTCTTGATCATCCTCCAATGTACTATCAGAGAGGGTATTCAGTGAGACAGTCTTTTTAACACCCAAGCAGACCAGATTGTCCTGCACAAGTGTGTAAAACCTTACATTTATCAAAATAAATCAGGCATGGATCATTGATGACTTTCATTCGCCAAGGCTGATGCCAATGATTAGATTGGCTATAATATCTGCCTGACTGTCCATTGTGTTCCATACTGCTCTGCTGCAACCAATGCTAATGTGCTATATATATTTGTACTGCCGTTACCAAGAGTGGCAGTGCCGGCCATACATAATTGCACATCTCCTGCCTGTCCATCATGTTGTAAACTGTGTTGTTGCCTTCATTGTCATTGCCAAAGTCAAACATCTCCTGTCTGTCCATTTTTTAACATACTGTGTTACATTTACATATGTACATACTGCGCTGCAGCTGGGACACTACCCTGTACATGGATAGTATAAGAAAACTTTCTGTCATTATTATATGTTCAGTTGTAAAATTGAATCTCAGTGAATTTTTGCTGATCATCAAGTCATAAGATCCTGTATAGGTCCACTCATAAGTAATATTTTAAACAGATTATAATGGGTTGTGCATTGGATACCTGCCATCATTGTAGACTACTTACACATTATGCAGAACAGTTTTTTCTTGTAAGTGGAAAAGTGGAAAAAAAATTGCTTTTCATTAGTGTGCTGGAACCAATTTCCATCCATTTTTGGATGTCCTAGTTTACCATAAGTGTGACATCCTGTTATCTTATGTGCAAAAAAATAGATTCTAAGATTCTACTGTCCATTAAACAATAAAAAGCATCAGAGTTCTGTCTTTTTTTTCACTGACTTTTTGTAACGCCTGCCTGGAACCACAGTCACAGAATGGCTGACACGGACCGACTAGAGGCAAGTCGCACACTAAGCAGGATCCCGAGAACCCCAAAATCCTTTAACCCCTATACAGGGATTTGGAATTACTACAGGGCTCTGAAGATCTCTACCTGTGGAAGGCTGAGTTCAGAGGAGAGTAGCCATCAGGCAGGGTCCAAACCAGGAGATACGAAAAAGGGACAAAATCAGTAGGCAATAGCGTAATCAGGAAATCAGGCTGAGGTCAAAACCGGAGATGGCAGCGAGCTACAAATAGGGCAGGCAGGAGAGTAGTCAGAGAGCAGGCAGGGATCAATATACAGCGCAGGGTGAGAACCAGAGACAAGCAGGATAAACTAGACTCTATATCTGGCAGCGACCAGCAGACTGGAAGGGGGAATTAGAAGGGTGTGGTGTCTTCCCATTGGCTGTAGCTGAAAGGTGGAAACTTCAGCTGGAAGGCACACACCACCACAGTCAGCCAGTGAAACTGCAGGTCCCAGTGAAATCCAGCCTAATGGATGGGCGGAGTCTGCACCCACCAAAGCTACTGGCACCGACTCCTCTCCTATCACCAGCACTGTCCACAGCGGGAATAGAGCGGCACCTGGTGACCGAAGCAGAAATTGCAAGAGCAGACTCTGTTTTTTGGTGGGTGCGTTGCAGGCACTTGGTTCACAAAAAAACACAGACATGTGAACAGCCTCATAAACTATAATGGGTAAGTGCTCTATCCATGGAAAACAAAGTTAGAACAAGTACAGTTAGGTCATGAAATATTTGGACAATGACTGAATCGTTGTGATTTGAGCTCTGTTTGACACATTTTTATTTTAAATGAAACAACTGAGATGCAATTGAAGTGTAGACTTTCCAGTTTAATTAAAGGGGTTGCACAAAATTATCGTGTGAAACGTTTAGGAATTGCAGACATTTTTGACAGTCTCCTCATTTTAGGGGCTCAAAAGTAATTGGACAAATTAACTTTACCATAAATAAAATGTTCATTTTCAGTACTTTACAAAGAATCTTTTGCAGGCAATGACTGCCTGAAGTTACGAAGCCATGGACGTCACAAACACTGGATTTCCTCCTTTGCGATGCTGTGACGGCCTTTACTGTAGCTGACTTCAGCTGCTGCTATGTTGCAGTTGCAGTTGTCTTAATTATGTGAAATGCATGCTCGACGATCTGGTGATTGACTCGGCCATTGCAATATATTCTACTTCTTTGCCTGAAGCTTCTTGTTTGCTTTCGCAGTATGTTTTGGGTTATTGTTCATCTGTACTGTGAAGCGCCGCTGAAGTTAGTTGAATCTGAGCAGAAGTATAGCCTTGTACACTTCAGAATTCATCTGGCTGCTTCTGTCTTTAGTCACATCATAAATTAACACTAGTGACCCAGTGCCATTGGAAGCCATGCATGCATGGTCCTCACACTGCCTCCACCATGCTTTACTTAGGATGAGGCATTCTTTGGATTATGAGCTATTGCAAGTCTTCTTCATAATTTCTTTTTCCCATAATTCTCTCACTGATTGATATTGGTTTCAACTGTCCAAGAAATAATTATCCAGAACTGAAATTGTTTCTTTAGAATTTTTTGGGAAAAATCTAATCTGGCCATTTAAGGCCGATCAATGGTTTGCACCTTGTGGTAAACACTCTGCATTTGCTCTCATTAAGTCTTCTCTTTATGGAGACTGTTGTTCATTTATGTTGTGAAGGAATTTTTCTACACCATGAAAGGGATTCTGCAATCATCCACTACTGTTGTATTCCACGGACGTCCAGGCCTTTTTGAGTTCCCAATTTTTATTTTTTTTTACAGAATGTACCAAACTGTTGATTTGGCCACTTCTAACATTTCTGCTATCTCTCTGATGGATTTCTTCTTTCTTTTTAACCTAATGATGGTCTCGTTCTCTTCCAATGAGAGCACCTTTAACTGCATGTTGCGGGCTCCCAACAGCATCTTCCAAATGCAAATGCCACACCTGGAATCAGCTCCAGACCTTTCACCTGCTTAATTTATGATGGATTAATGAGGGAATAGCCCATGCAGTCCATTGAAGAGCTTTTGAAATGTGTCCAATTTCTTTTAGCCCCTTGAAAAAGAAGACGCTTTAATTCTGTCATGCGATGTTCAGCTCTGCACTCACCTGTTGGTATTGTGGCGTCAAACTCTGTTCACACTGCAGAGTCTGATAAGCAACCTGGGTCTGATGGATTGTGTAGTCAGAGTGGGGCATCGGCTACTTTAGGTTCTCTGGTCTTCAACTCTGCAGGTGTTAATTCCTGCAGTCTTAGGAGCAAGCCCTAAATGCTCAGGTTGCTGATTGCCATGTGCAGCTGTCGCTTCCCTTTATTAAGCACGCCTTTCTTCATTCTTGTGTCGGTGATAGCACATGCGAACCTTGGTCTTGTTGCTCGTCTTATTAATGGTGATTTTTGCAGAGCATGTGAGTGGTATGAGCATTCCCCTGTCGTGCGTCACTGCCTTCACTTTTTCGTTACTCCCCTGCACACGTATTGTTGTTCCTGTGTGTTTTGAGTGCTGGGTGTACGAGTTTCCTTTTACCCTTGTCTATCGTTAATTGTGGGGTTTTGGTTTCTGGATTCCGGCCTGCTCACTGGGTGGGGGGAAGTAGTATCAGGAGTTGGAAAAGAGACAGGGCCACGCTGGAGCCTCAACCCTGGCTACCATCGATTCTACCGTCGAGATAAGGGATAGCGCAGGGGCCCCTGTCTCAGGGTCAGCCTAGGAGTCCCGGTACCAGCCATACTTCCCCATGACAAATTCCTAAACTTTAGTCCATTTAGAGTCTGTCCAAATAAAGCTGAGAGTCTGCACTTTAGGCCCATATTGAGTATATAACTATCTTGAATATGTTTTGGTAAACAGCTAAAATGCCCAACCTTGTAAAATTGTCCAAATATTTCTGGACCTAAGTGTATGTGAAACACTGACATCTGGAGAAGGTTTAACAGGCACACAATAATGAAAACATTGTTTAATGTGCTTAACTACTTCTATACAAGTTTCCACATTAAATGAATTAAAAAAAGGGGTAGAAATGCTTAAGTTGTCTGGGTCTGTTAACACTATGCGTGCATTATACCTTGTAGGCACGCAGGAAAAGTCTTCTTATAGATGCAAGATGTTTGCTTTGATGTCTATGGAATGAGCATATGCAAAAGAAGCTATTTATTTTTGTCATACATCCAGATAGTATTAAACATTTATTAACTGTATTTGAAAGAGTAGTTGACAATTTCCAATATAAGGCTATGTGCCCACAGGGAAAGTGTCCTGCGGTTATATCCGCAGTACATTCCATAGGAGCTCCCAGAAAACCGCAGCACAACTTTGTCTGTTTCAATGCTGCGGTTTATTTGCGGAATGTCCTGCGGATATAGTGTGGGCATTCTTCATTGTGGATACAGTACCATGGCTTCGGCACTGCATCCTCACTGCTGAACAAGTGCTGGAGTGATCGGGGAGTTTATACTTACCTCCATCACGCAGCACTTCTCTTCGGCCGTGTCACTCTGTCTGCGTCTGCACTCTGCAGGAGAAGTTGGGCGGGCCTGAACTAGCTCCAGCTGTCACATGACCGGAGCTCGTGCAGGCCCCGCCCACCTCCTCCTTCCTGCTCCTAGCTCCACCGCGCTCCACCGGAGGAAAGTGACCGGGTGTCTGCTATCAAGGCAGGCAAGTATGGGACCAAGGCAGATTTCCGCAGGCAAGAAATATTGACATGCAGTTATGTGCGACTGCGGGATATCCGCAGCATATTCCACAACTGCACATTCCGCAGCGTGGACACAGCACTCCCCATGTCCCATAGGGTAACATGGGGAGTGTCTGTACTTGCTGAAACCTGCGGATTTATCTGGATAATCCAGATAAATCCGCAGGTTTTCCGTGGCAAAATCCGCAGAAGCAAGCTCCCGTGGGCACATAGCCTAATAGTATCCAGTAAAAAAATGATACCTTGTGGTATATATTATTTTTTACTCTGCACTGTATGAGCTATAGCGAAAAAGAAAAAAATGTCCTAACAGCTATGATTCATTCAGTACTTCCCTGCTGGCCAGACATATAAGATTTGCACTTACTTTTTTTATATTAACCATGCTGTACATTTTTCAATATAAAGCAAGTATATATACAACAAAGGCTAAAATGTATTGAAGATTGCTCTATTTCCATCAGGAAGAAGATTGTGCTATCAGTTTGGAGAAACTACAGGTATATTTGACCTTTTTTTTTTAAGGACCAAAACTAGTGATTTTTCATCCAGAAGGTTTATACTTTTGAACTTGGGTAAATGACCCGTGAGGCACTCATTGCATTGTACCAGCCTTTGTGTGATACATTATATACGCTATACATGTCAACACTTTTAATTAGGATCTAAAGTTGAGACTTTCACACACTTACTGTTTTGGATACAGTCATTTTTGGCACCGTTACAATGGAATGGCTCCGCGCTTTGCTGAGAGGTGCTGTGAACATTTTCACTGCCGGCTGACAGACTGTTGGTGATTAATAAAAAATCACTTTCCACATGTTAAATGATTAGGCAAATTCTGTGACAAAGTTTAGGGAGATAAATATTATCTGATGACAATTTGTTTTCAGGATGTCTGTAAATGTTCCGTTTCATTGGCTGCTTACTATAATGCCAGAATTCACAGCTGTTTTGTAAATTATTGTGGACTTGGACTGGGGGAAGACATTCTTCATCATTAGATTCATGAAATTGTCAAAAGTGTTTCTAAATTTATGTAATCTGGATTTGATATATAGGAAGCTCTGAAAGCAGTAGTCATCATACAGTTTCTAACATGATGCTAAAAAGTTAACACAAAACCACAAATACTTCTATCATATCAGGATATATGGGTCTATGTAGACTATTCTCAACCCAATTCAGTGGCAAATACAAACACATATGAACACATACAATTGCCAGTCAACCCCTGTATAAAAGTACCAGCAAGAGCGCTCAATGACAATGCCAGCCAACTATTTAAGCAGGTCTGCCTTCAGAAGGCACATGTCAATTAATATTACTAGCCACATGCACCCTAATTTCTCCCAGCAAGTGCCTTTCACACTGGTAGCAGCAGAGGAGGTGGTAAATCCTAACCTGAACCTTCTTTGCTGTTCCAGATTTTCGGGGCAACACCCGAATTGCTCATCTGCAGGAGTTAAGACTGCATACAGGCAGCCAGAGTGTCTCATGGAGGGGTGTGATAGTGCTACATGAAGCTGGAGAGTTTTGTACTTGTGTTATTGTCTGAAGAAAAGACTGCATTCCTCGAGGCAGCCTGCTCTGTGGCTGACCTGCACCACTCGGCCATGCAAATCCAGGGACTGCTCTGGTAGTAGCACCTGGCGGCTACCTGTGGCCCAAGTCTGTCTATCCACACCTGCAGTGGTTCAAGCACAGAACCAGGTGGCCTCTACATTTAACCACTCCCACAACAGTGTAAGCCTGGGCTCTGTGAACCCTTGGAACTGTTCACCCTTGTAATGGCAAATGTACATAAATTTGTGTTTTTTCTGTTTGTGCCAGTGTTAATAAAACACTACATTTTGGACTGTAACCCTGTGTGTACCGCTTTCCTGCATCCCTGTCATTGCCTACCAGAGTTGATTCTTTACATTTGGTGGCTGTAAGTGGGCATACGCAGCAAGGCTGGCGCTAAACCAGTGTATGTCCTGGGTAAGGGTCTGTCGCAAACCCAGTCTGGCATATATGTGGAGATGGAGGCTGCAGTGAAAGTGCTTATGGAGGCCACTCGGCAACAGCAGATATCTAATCAGCAGCAGCAGGAGGCCACTCAGCAGCATCAGATATTTAATCAGCAGCAGGAGATCAACCAGGAAAATAGAAGACTTGCCACCATGACCCAATTGTCAAACTTAAATGTCTCTGGCAACAATTTTGGTACAGAATAATTCTAAGGCTAGGTTCACACACTGCGTTTTTATGATGCTGCGTTTTTGTTCGTTTTTTGCGGCAAAAAAACACACAAAAACGCACCCGCGTCAAAAAAACGCACGCATTTTGACGCGATTTGGTGCGTTTTTTTTGCTGCGTTTTGCTGCGTTTTTGCTCACTGCATCTTTATGCGTTTTTTAAGGGTGAACAAAAAAAAAAGGCCTGATGTCATTTCCTTCTTCAATGTGTTCTTCATTCTCCACTAGTGTATGCAGAAGAGCAGACAGCTGCAGAACTACAAGGCTCAGCATACTCCATCCAATAGTGTATGCAGGAGAGCAGACAGCAGCTGCAGAACTACAAGGCTCAGCATGCTCCATCCAGGACTGTATGCTTGAGGGAGAGTCAGGGGGAGCAGACCTACAAGGCTCAGCATCCTCCATCCAATAGTGTATGCAGGAGAGCAGACAGCAGCTGTCGAACTACAAGGCTCAGCATCCTCCTTCCAGGACTGTATGCAGGATTTCTTTGCCCCCCCCCAAACAAAAAAATGACGTGGGCTTCGCCATATTTTTGTATGCTAGCCGGGTACAGCAGGCAGGTACGGGCTGCCCCCAACCCCCAGCTGCCTATTTGTACCCGGCTGGGAACCAAAAATATAGGGAAGCCCTTTTTTTTTTTTAATTATTTCATGAATTTCATGAAATAATTTTTAAAAAAAATGACGTGAGCTTCGCCCAATTTTTGAGTCCAGCCGGGTACAACTAGGCAGCTGGGGATTGGAATCCACAGTGCAGGGTGCCCATGCTTTCTGGGCACCCCCGCTGTGAATTGCAGTCCCGCAGCCACCCCAGAAAATGGCGCTTTCATAGAAGCGCCAACTTCTGGCGCTGTATCCAACTCTTCCAGCTGCCCTGATGCCGGGTGGCTCGCTGGGTAATAATGGGGTTAGGGCTAGCTGTATAGCTGGCCCTAAGCCTGAAATTCATGGTGTCACGCCAATATTAGACATGGCCACCATGAATTTCTAGTAAAGATAAAAAAAAAACACAACACACAGAAAAATATTTTTATTAGAAATAAAACACAACACAATTAGTGACTCCATCTTTATTGAAATAAAGAACCCCCCTCCGCAGTAATCCTGGGTCAAGGGTCCCGCACCGTCCAATCCGGATCCAATATCATCTGATCGGTTTGCTGGAAGGCAAAGCGATCAGATGATGTGTCAGGTTCTAGGGGCTGAAGCACATCACACATCAGCTGATTGTATAAAAGCCGTTTATACAATCAGCAGATGCATCGGTGCAAAAAAAAAAAAAATTACTCACTTATGTGCTGATTACCGGCAGCTCCTGGAGCGATGGGGTGGGTGTCTGATCCTGTCCGATCCTGTCCGATCGCTGCAGCAGCTGCCGGTAATCAGGGATGAAGTCTCCTGACGCATCCGCTGATAGCTTAAACCGGCCGGGCGCTCGCGTCACCGCGATACTTACGATCACCTGATGCGTCAGGTGACTGCATCAGGTGATCCATCGCCAGGTCCTGCATCTATCGGAGGTGTCCCGGCCGTCTGCACACAGCCGGAGCGGCGATACCGTGAGAGGAGATGGGAGCGGACATGGCACCGGGAGGCTGCAAGCAGGTGAGTATAACTTTTTTTTTTTTTCTACTGTTCACTTTTGTTTTCGCAGCCGCTTCCACCTCCCGCCCAGACATGGCGCCGCACGGCAGCATACATGCACAGGACAAGAGGTGGACACAGCGGGTGACGGTACCGGGAGGATTCACGCTTCTGTGTTTACTGACAGAAGGAATCTTCTTCCTGTACATGTCACTTTACTACCCACCTCCTGCGTTTATAGCTCCGTTTTTGGTCTTATAAACGCACCAAAACGCAGCTATTTGCGTTTCTCATTCCGTCTTTCAACATCCCATTGCACTCAATGGATGAAAAGCGCAGTGAAAAACGCGGGAATAATTGACATGCTGCGTTTTTGTGGCACCACAAAAAAACAGCTGAAAAAAAACGCTGTGTGCAGACAGCAAAAATGAAAACTCATAGACTTTGCTGGGGAAGCAAAGTCATGCAGTTTTCTGAGTAAAAACGCACCCGAAAACTGCGCAAAAATGCCGCGAAAAACGCACTGTGTGAACTTACCCTAAGACCCTACTTTGTCCATGGGTAAAATCAAGGACAAGTTGGCTGGTCGTGCTTTACCCTCTTTTCTTGATGCCCTGATTAGCTTGGCCATGCAGATTGACCTGCGCTTTCAGGTACGTGCTTGTAAAAGGGCTAGTGAGAGGAGGCTGTCGCACCCAGTATCCTCTGTCCCGAGGCCTTCAGTTCCTCATGCCAGCATGTTCTCTGTACTAGCGGTCCCAGAGCCAATGGAGATTGATCAAGTGCATACAGCCTGCCACCGCCAGAAGGTTCCGCTGCACCAGGCAGGGGTGCAACTACTGCAGAAGCTTCGCTCATCTTATCTACTTCTGTCCCAAGAAGTCAGGAAATTTTCCAACCTAGGGTCAGTAGGAGACGCTACCCTAGGTGAATGCAAGTCCTCTTCACCTCTATATATGACTGTATCGGTAACCAGTAGAATCTGTCTGGCAAGAAGTTTCATTCAAAAGTCTTCCTCACTGGCCGGAGCCAATTTCTTCTTTGTTAAGAAAAAGGAAGGGTCTCATCGGCCGTGTATTGACTACAGAGGACTCAATCAAATGATAGTCAAAAACAAATACCCGCAGCCGCTTATACCAGCATTGTTCAACCGTACCCGAAGATCCAGAAACTTCTCCAAGCTGGACCTTCATGGTGCATACAATCTAGTTTGGATACGGTCGGGGGACAAATGGAAGACGGCCTTCAACACCTGTAATGGTCACTATGAGTATCAGGTAATGCCTTTCGGGCTTAGCATTGCCCTGGCATTTTTGCAGGAATTTGTCAACGATATTTTCTGAGATCTGCCATACACATCTGTAGTGGTGCACCTGGATGATATTATCATATTCTCACCGGATTTAGCTATGCATAGGAGAAATGTTCATCAGGTATTGTAGGGTTTAAGGGAGAACCATCTATACGCTATATATGAGAAATGTCTTTTCAAGCAGTGTTCCTTGCCATTCGTAGGCTACATCATCTCAGATACCTGCTTGAGGATGGATCTGGACAAGCTGTCAGCAGTATTGAAGTGGCCTCGTCATGATGGTTTTAAGTCAATCCAGCGTTCCTCGCGTTCGCCAATTGTTGTAGGCAGTTAATCCTGGTGTTCTTGTCCCTGGCTCTTCCCATCTCAGCCTTGACCAGCAAAAGGGCAAGTCCAAAGGAATAGACCCCAGAAGCTGAAAACTCCTTTATGTTTCTCAAGCAGGCCCTCGCTTCAGCTCCGGCGCTGCATAGACTGGAGACTAGCAAGCAGTTTATCCTGGAAGTGGATGCTTCATTCTCCAGTGCTGGTGTGGTCCTCACACAGAAGTCAGCTACTGGTAAGACTGTAACCTGTGGACTCTCTTCCTGGGATTACTCTCTAGCCGAGCGCAACTACTTGTGTGGCAATCGGAAATTGTTGGCAATCAAGATGGCTCTCGAGGAATGGTGTTATCTGCTGGAAGGAACGATGCACCCTGTTATCATCTACACCTACCACAAGAACTTGGTCTACCTACAGTCGTCTCAAAGGTTGAATCCACGCCTAACCCAGTGGTCGCTTTTCTTTGCTTGTTTCGACTTCATGCTGCATTTCCACCCTGCTGAAAAGAACCTCAAAGTGTCATGCACATTGCAGATCCACGTTTACAGATCACTACTACACAACCTACCATTCATCACTTGAATCGATGCCCGCAGTTTGATACTTCTTGTTTGGCCTCCGTACACACTTCCAACAAGCAACCTGGTCTCTGTAAGTAGCTCTGTTCTGTCAGGCGTCGGTTGTTTTATTCATCTCTGCTTCTGACACTTTAGGAGTTAAGGCCTCCTGGAGCAGTGGCTGGCTTCTCAGTGAACCAGGTTTACTAATGACCATTTCCAGCTTGTCTCGTGCTACTTAAGTCTGGGGAATTTTCTGTACCATCACCGAAAATAGTTTCTGCTTGCAGTTACAAAATCCCTGAGTCTGTGGCATTTCTCTATTCGGTGACCAGCTATTCATTATTTGCTCTTTTTGAGAGTTCCCTGGTGTGAATTAATCCTACCCATTTTGGATTATTCCCTCCGGTGTCATTATGTCTCTCTGTGGTTATTTGCAGTTGTAGTGTGTTTCAGTTTTATCCCATCGTCTGTGTCTTTGGGAGGTTATTACTTTGTGTGCTGCCCATCCCAGGGTTGGTGGTCTGGAGGAGAGGTATTAGGACACAGCCAGAAGAAAGGAGACAGGGCCAGGGTGCTGACCTGGAACTTCCTACCATCAAGGGTACCTCCAAGGTTAGGGTAGCGCTTTTCCCACAGTCTTAGGGTCAGCTTAGAACCCCCTGACACAAAGCTTATGTGATGTCGTGGTCATTTCTGTTGGCCAACCAGGAGGATGAGCCTAAACACACAATTGAGTAGAGGTTCCTCCCAGTAGACGTTAGTTGCTAAAGCAGACAGAAAGCTAGTACTTCAGTTGGGTCATTCCTCTCAGCTGGCTAGTCATGCTGGACAAAATAAGTCGTTATAGCTGATTTCACAGCAAAAATTGGTGGGCTACATTGCAACAAGATGTCCTGGAGTTTGTGTCAGCCTTTCCCTCATTTGCCCACAAAAAAACACCAAAGAAGCTTCCTGCTGGTCCACTGCTTCTGTGGCGCCCTGGACTAGCCAGGTCATCACAGGTACTACAACATACACCCCCACCCTGAGACAGGCACATCAGCCAGACACAAAATCCTTGTTGCCTCCCTCCAGGGGCTGATGTCCACACCAGGTGGGGTGGAGCCAGGCGGTTGGCCCCACCCATTGAGGAGTTCACAGTCCTGGAAGCGGGAGAAGGAAGTCAGTGAGAGTTGAGAGTTCAGTTAGGGAAGGAGAAGTAGAGGCGCAAACTGACCATGTCCGGGTGTGGGGCCCAGGCACTAAGAGCAAGGTTGGCAGATGGTGGTGGCCATCTGCAGGAGAGGCAGATCAACGCGGAACCGTAGGACCGGGGACAGGCGGTGGCACGCCAGTACCGAACCGGGGAGCGAAGTGAAGCCAGCACACACAGGCAGGGCCCACGGACCCCGACCAGGCTTGGAGTCGCCATTAGAGGTTAAATCCGTCAGTGACCGGAACCCCAGAGGTTTCCTAACAGCCAAGACCCGATTGCGGGCAACCATCCGACCAGCAAGAGGAGATACAGCTACCGCCACAGCTAGAGTTCCAAGGGCCAGAGCCTGCGGGTAAAAGGGCTCCTCCGGCACATATATACACTGGGGAGCGGGTTACCGGTGGGAATCCATCGGGACCGAACATACATAAAGGTGCAGGGAAAGGCAGCCACCACTAACCGTCCAGGAGAAGCCACAGCAGCCGGCTGCGGGACCCGTCCATCCAGCCGTTTGGTTTAACAGAGACTTTGCGTACCTTTGTGGCTGAGTGAGTACTACCATGCCGTCTGGCACCATGTTGCACAGTCCAGGCGACCCTGCACCCATCCAACCTTGCCTCCCCGTCATCTCACCGGGCCCCGGGACCACCAACCCATACCCACGGAGGGGGAAAACAACATCCCAGCTGCTCCCTGCCATCGCTCTCGGGATCCCCGTCACCAGCAGCGGTGGTGCCCAACCTCACCACAACCCGTGGGTGGCATCACGGACCAAATCCCCAAACCAAACTACCCCCTTTCACTCACGGGCGAGGAGTGCCGCTCGAGTCCCCGGATCCGGCCCACCGCTCGAGCCACCGAGCAGCCATCGCATCAGCGCCGGACCCAAGCATTAGCGAGCACAGCGCAGCGGCGTCCTTCCCCGCCCGCGACACTTCCTTTGCTGGTGCCATCTGCTCCCAGGCAGCCTATCGGGATGGACTTTATTACAAATCTGCCGAAGTCCTCTGGTTGTACTGTCATCTGGATATTGGTGGACATATTCTCTAAAATGGCCCATTTCATGCCGCTGACCAGTTTGCCCTCCGCACTAGTGCTCACCGAGCACTTCATCCAGCATATATTTTGGCTGCATGGTCTACCACTCCCCAATTTATCCAACAGAGGTGTCCAGTTTATGTCTTGCTTCTGTAGGGCCACCTGCAAGCTGCTGGATGTCTCCCTGGACTTCTTGTGCACCTACCATGCTCAGTCCAATGGCCAAGTGGAACCGGTGAACCAGATCCTGATGAACTTTCTGTGCACTAATCAATCAACATCATACTGGCTGGGTCAAGCTCCTTCCTTGGATGAAGTTCTCGTATAACAATTACATAAGTGAGTCCTCCACCAAGTCTCCATTTCAGATTGTGTATAGACAGCAACCAAGAATACTGTTCCCAGTGGCGCTCACCTCTGGGAATCCTGCGGCTGATTCCCTCGTTAAGACGTTCTCCGTTGTCTGGGTGAAGACCAAGTCCTCTCTGGAACAGTCCTCCATCTGTATGTAGAGGCATGCAGAGAAGAGACACCCTCCTTCTTTCCAGCCCAGAGACAAGGTATGGCTCTCTTCCACTTAACACTAGAAGTCCCAGAAATTTCGAGCTCCCCCCTGAAGTCCCGAAAGAGGGTCAAATGACCCTTAGTCCAAACTGTAGTTAAGGCCGTTACTGTCGCACCACAGGAGGTTAGAAAACAACAACCTCCTGTGGTGCGACAGTAATGGCCTTAATTACAGAACAAAAGACGGTGATTATAGGATGTTAGCTAAAATCCTTCAGGTCATTCGACCCGTCTCTGGGTTCCAAAGGTAGAAATGTTAAATGACCCCTCTCTGGTACTTCTAGTGATACGTTTACCTCAAGTTGCCGTCCTACAAGTTGGGTCCCCACTTTATCAGTACTTTAGGTTTTTTCATGGCACTGTAGGGCTGGAGGACTTGATTAGAGAGATCAAATCCCCCATTTTTTTATTGTATCCCAGGGCACAGTTTGGTTTGTTGATTTGTGTAGAAGAACCCCATACAGCAGTGGTCATCACCATGGATTGTGGTCAAGAAAAGGACATCTCTCTTGTCCTTGTACTTGAACACAAACATATTTTAACTACATTGAGCTCTGCTCTTGCCTTTTCTGAGCAGGTGCCCGGTTAGCGTCCTAGGAAGTCCTCTCTGATTTTTGTGCACAGTACCGCATGCATGAGTGATTTGAAAAGTGGGATGCTGGTATAAAAGTCTTTGGCTGAATACCATCTTTGGGTAGGGCAGGACATTTTTATTTTTTGTTTGTGTGTAAAAGAACCAAATTTTATTCAGGTGTCTGTGTATATGTGAACGAGACTGTGTAAGTGTTTGGTGTAAACACTAACCCTGACTTGCTTTGGTAAAAAATACAGTAGTTGATGCTAATTACTACAGTGTATATATTTTTTTAACCTAATCTAGCCCTACCAACAATGTGACGGTAACCTTGACGTGAATTAGTAAAAAATACGGTATTAGATGCTGATTACTTTAGTATATTCTTACTTTCTCTAATCTAGACCTATCAACTATCTGACACTTACCCTTGCTTGATTCAGTAAATAATACGGTAGTGGATGGCGATTACTACAGTTTGTTTACTATCCTCAATCTAGCCTATCAACTAATTTAAATTATTTGTATTTGACTTTGATTTGATTCTTGCTTTACTTTTTTTAAAACAACAAACGGATGCTGATCAGTTTCAATGGTTATAGGATGCACGCACAGGTGTGGTGCTAAATGCAGGAAAACACGCACAAGGAAAATAAAAAAAAAAGTTCTGGCCAAGAGCGAGCATGGATGCTGATCAGTGATGTGAGTCACTGAACAGTGGCTCAGCGGCTGCAGGATGCAGAAATGGGTGTGGTGCAAAACAGGTGGGGAACCATGCACAGGAAAAAACAAAAAAGTCCTAAGGCAAAAGAGAGTATAGATGCTGATCAGTGATGTGAGTCACTGATCAGCAGCTCAGCAGTGGTTGCAGGTTGCACTCACAGGTGTGGTGAAAACTAAGAAGGAAACATGCACATGTGGCGCCCCTGACCTGGTCAGGCACCACAGAGTATTGCACCCATGCGGGAGCAATGCTTCCAGGTAATCTCCAAAGGCCAGGATGAGGTGCACACACAAACATATAGTGACCAGGCCTCCCACATTACCAGAGGGGACCCTTGGGTAGCCACAAGGGGTTAACTTTCAATTCCCAGCTGGGGGTGTGTTCAGGGGCTGGTTGCTAGGAAGCAGGGCAGAGAGAGAGAGAGGAAGAGGGGAGTCTGGAGGAAGAAGTTGAAGTGTGTGGAAGGGAGCAGAGGAGCTCTCGTGTCAGACAGGTCCTGAGGAGTGCAGTAGCTGAAAGCGGGGGAGAAAGGAGTACCGTGGGTCGGCCTGAAAATCATCCAGAGAGAAGGGTGGCTGAGTACGGAGATCCCGGTATCCGAGCACACAAGGGGAACTAGATCCCCAGTACAGGCAGCAGATCATCCAGAGCTGCTTAACCTACAGGTGGGGGGGGTACTTCATGCCCTCACCACGACTACACAGAGCTTGAGCCAAGCAGCAATCACCAGGCCCATAAGGGGACAGGGCCAGAAGCCATCCCACCAAGGCCACGCTGCCGGCAGACGAGCCAGAGAGAGGGGAGCAGGGTGGTAACAGCTTCCCTGGAGGGGTCCTACCACGCTTCAAGCAAAGGATCCTCCTAAAACAGAAAGAGTGCAAGGAAGGCGAGTGGACAGCTACCCTCAGAACGGCCTCCTGGAATTCCTGGTTCAACCTGGTTATCACAGTGTCGCCCGGGCATCTCACCGTGACCTCCAAACAGTGAGTAAACACGTTGAAAGACTTCTTGGACTGTGTTTGAGTCATTCTGCGACCTGTGGTCCCACACACATACACCGGGGCCTGGGGCTTGCCTCACTCTCAGGGGGCTAATATACTGACTGCACCCACCATCAGCCCCAGGCATCCCTTAATCTGCAGTGGCGGTCCCCGCTGACCGCAATACTGAGAGTGGCGTCACGACAATCCTAAAAGAAGGTTCCCTACCTGTGACCAGACCGTTCCATCCACGTGGAGTCCCTGAAGGTACTGCACCGACACATACTAGCGGGGCTTCACAACTTCTGGCGTCACGAACAGGATTTGGACTAGACCTGTTCAGACAGGTGACCGTGCGCCTCAGAGGTCCGACCGCAAAAATTGAACCGCCGCCATATTGCCATCTTCAAAAGCGCGCGCTGCAGCCCGCGCGAGGGAGAAGAGCACCGCCCACGAAGAGGTGTGGCCGCCCCAGAATCCCCACAATTCGGAGAGCGTACTGACCCAGGAAGTGGAAAGGGAGCGCGCAGATTTTTGAAGAAAAATGGACGCTGCAGGAGGTAATGCCCCTGGTCAGGGCGACGCAGCCCAAGCGAGGCCAGCCCCCGTCGCGCTAGACGCAGCAGCGCCTGGTGCCGGTGCCGCGGTCGCAGCTGCGCCGGCCGAAATCTCCCCCATAATGCCAGTTTCCTTGCTGTATGTCCCAGGAGCGCAATGGCTGCCTCAATACGCCGGTAAAATAGACACGCTGACCGGGTTTAAGAAGAAGATCAACACCCTGCTAGACATGCACGCGATGACTGGTAAGCAGAGGGCCGCTGTGGTGCTGGGACAATTGACTGAAGCAGCAGAATTGGAAGCTGAGTCCTGGACCAATGATGACCGGAGCTCTGTTGAGACCATCTTTGCCAAACTAGCAGCTGCTTTTGAACACCGCACAGAGGGAGAGCTGAGGACGGACTTCTATAACTGCCGTCAGAAGCCCCAAGATAGCATAAGAGCCTATGCCCTCAGGCTGCAGGCTGCACTACGGGCTCTCAAGCTGGTGGACCCTGTCAGTGATCAGGAAGGAAACCGGATGATGAAGGAACAATTCTTGCGGGGCCTGCGCTCTCCTGAGGATGGGAAGCAGATGAAGCTGTGGTCCCTGGAACACCCTGACGTGGACTTTGCCATTCTGAAAGACAGGGCAGTGAAAGCACTCCAACCTCCTGTGGACACAGACCCCGTCGCACCAGCATGGCCTGCCAGTTCCACGGCTGCAGGAGCGGAATCCTCCTCGCAGGCCCTGGTAACTGCAAAAGGACTCAACACGCCAGCAGAGACCATAAATACACTATCCTCCCAGGTGCAACAGCTCACTAAGGACGTCGCACAAATCCTGAAAGCAATGCAGTTGCCCTCAGAGACCAAAGTCCCTCATCGGATCCTGCTAGCTGACAGCCCAGAGGACGTCCCTTGGATGCGGAGGAGAAGAGGTCCCCCAACCCGAGGCAGGAGCAGTGATCGCTATGACTCATCTGGACAACCCATCTGTCGTCGTTGCCAGGAGGCAGGACACTATGCAAGGGCCTGTCCTTTAAACGAGCCAAACCTGGGGCCGGGGGCCAGTCCTCAGGATTAAGAAGATCAGGCCCAAGTCGCTGCTGTGATCAGTACGTGGGTGGACGTCCTGTCCTGTCCATTGTCCTGGACGGGATCCCTACCCCGGCATTATTGGACACCGGCTCTCAGGTCACCACGATCCCGTATGTCCTTTATCGTAGGTTTTGGTCAGACGACGATCTCCGACCACCGGACCCCTCCTTCACCATCTATGCTGCCAACGGACAACCTATAGACCAGATCGGGGTCAAAGAGGTAACCATAAAGGTGGGAAGGCAGGAAATGAAGGGACAAGGACTGATTGTTGTGGACACTGATATTAGAGAAAGGAACCCGCAAATGATTTTAGGCACTAATGTCATAGAAAATTGCCTAGGGGAAGTGTTGTTGTTGCTTCACCAGATTGTTGAAGGTGCTGAGGGCAGGTCGCAAAGAGCCTTGCAAAAGGAGATCCGAATCATTCTGAGGAAGCAACAGGTAAAACAGACTGGCGGTGAGATTGGTAGTGTACGGGTGATGGATGCTAACCCCATTGTGATACCCCCACGGAGTGAAATGATGATGTGGTGTAGAGCAGCGGTAGGTCTCAGAGGACAAGATTACCAGGCTGTACTAGAGCCCACTCATTCAGACCACTGGCCCACGATTCTGACAGCCAGGGGGGTAGTTGATGTACACAAGGGACGAGTGCCTGTACGAGTGTTGAACTGTGGGGAGGAGGAAGCCAGACTACCAAGGTACGCTACCATAGCCAAACTGTTTACATGCTCAGATGACGCCATAACACCTGTAGGTCCCCTGACACAAGCTGACTCAAAAGAGGGCGAGACCTCCCAAAAGCAGTTAGAGGATTGGTGCCAGAAACTACACGTGGGGACTGACTCTACACCCGACTACCAGAAACATGGGGTTTACAGGGTCGTGCAGGAATACGAGCAGGTCTTTAGTAAGAACCCACTAGACTTTGGTAGGATCAAAGGGGTGCAACATCACATACCCACAGGCAGTCATCCTCCCATTAAGGAAAGACATAGGCCTATTCCACCAGCCCATTACCAGCGCACAAAGGACATGCTGAAGGACATGAAGGAGGCAGGAGTCATAAGGGACAGTTGCAGCCCCTGGGCGGCTCCCCTGGTCCTGGTGAGAAAGAAGGATGGCACGATGAGGATGTGTGTGGATTACAGACGGATAAATCAGATAACACACAAGGATGCCTACCCTTTGCCAAGGATAGAGGAATCCCTCGCTGCCTTGAAAACCTCTAACTACTTTTCTACCCTAGATCTTACTAGTGGCTACTGGCAAGTATCTGTAGCAGAAGAAGATCGGGAGAAGACGGCCTTCACCACTCCAATGGGCCTCTGTGAGTTCAACAGCATGCCATTTGGACTCTGCAATGCCCCCGGGACCTTCCAGAGGCTTATGGAATGCTGCCTAGGGCACCTCAACTTTGAAACCGTCCTGCTCTACCTGGATGATGTCATCGTGTACTCCAAGACCTACGAGGACCACCTGAAACACCTGGCTGAAGTCTTTGAAGCGCTATCCCGATATGGAATGAAGCTGAAACCATCCAAGTGCCATTTACTGAAGCCAAAGGTCCAGTACCTAGGTCACGTGGTCAGTGCAGAAGGAGTAGCACCGGACCCAGAGAAGGTCACAGTCATCCAGGAATGGCCCACACCTACTACCGTCCGGGAGGTACGTCAGTTCCTTGGCTTGGTAGGCTACTACAGAAGGTTCATCAAGGGCTACACGAAAATGGCAGCGCCTTTGCAAGAGCTCCTGGTAGGCCACCCAAAGAAGAAAGGAAAGATCTCCGGCCCGCCATTTCACTGGGGAGAAGCAGAAGAACACTCCTTCAGACAGATGAAAGGGGCCTTGACGGGTGAAGAGATCCTAGCCTACCCTGACTACGGTCTGCCATTCGTACTGTACACCGATGCCAGTAATGTGGGACTGGGAGCAGTGCTTTCACAGGTGCAGGGAGGCAAAGAGCGTGTGATTGCTTACGCCAGCAGGAAGCTCAGGCCTACTGAAAGAAACCCAGAGAATTATAGTTCATTTAAGCTAGAGTTCCTGGCCATGGTATGGGCTATCACAGAGCGGTTCAAGCACTACCTGGCAGCCACCAAATTCACTGTCTTCACGGACAACAACCCCCTGACCCACTTGGATACTGCTAAATTGGGTGCCATGGAGCAGCGTTGGGTAGCCCGGCTGGCGAATTATGACTTTACTGTCAAGTATCGAGCTGGCCGCAAGAACGGCAACGCAGATGCTCTGTCCAGGATGCCTCACCTAGCAGACGAGGGTGAAGATGTAGATGATCTTGAAGAGATTGAGCTGCCAGCATTCCATCGCCATGGAGCAAAACAGTGTCGGCAGTCGCGTGCCAACCGCCAAGAGGTGACCCTGAACCCACTACCTCACTACAACTGGAAGGAGACCCAGGAAAATGATCCAGCGGTAGGCTTGGTAAAGAAATTGATCAGCCAGCCTGGCGCCAGCCTTGACAAAGGAGCCCCACCTGAGGCACAGTACCTATGGAAGGAGAGGGGTCGATTATTCATCTATCAAGACAAACTTTACAGGAGCATCATTGACCCGAGGATGCATGAGAAGGTGTGGCAAGTGATTGTACCACAGAAGGATACGAGGATGGTGCTGGAAGCCTATCACAATGGTGCAGGCCACTTTGGTTGGAAGAAACTGGAGGCCCTACTTAAAGTAAGATTCTACTGGGTGGGCATGAGATCTGCCCTAGAGAAGTGGTGTCGAAACTGCGGGCCCTGCAATCTTAGAAGAAAAGACCAGCACAGCCAGAGAGCACCACTCCAGCCAATCCAAACTGAATGGCCCCTGGAGATCGTGGCCCTGGACCATGTAAAGTTGGCACCCAGCAGACAAGGCTACAACTACGCTCTCACTATGGTTGACCACTACTCCAGATTCCTGGTGGTAGTACCAGTCAAGGACTTGACAGGTCAGACTGCAGCCAAAGCTTTCCAGACACATTTCTGTCGACCACATGGCTATCCAGATCAAGTGCTCACTGACCAAGGACCAGCCTTTGAAGCTGAAGTGTTTAAGGAGTTTTGTAACCTATACGGCTGCCAGAAGATCCGTACTACGCCTTACCATCCTCAGACCAATGGCATGTGTGAGAAGATGAACCACATCATTCTCGACCTTCTGAAGATGCTCCCACTAGAAGAACGAAGTCAGTGGCCGGAAAAGCTGCCCGATCTAGTGGACATGTATAACAACATCCCTGTGAGTTCCACGAACTGCACACCGGCATACCTGATGAGGGCCAGACCAGGGAGATTGCCAGTAGATCTGGAAATGGGAGTTGAGACCCCTGAAGACCATCTACAAGGTGCTGATTGGGATTCCAACCGCCAAGCCCAATACAAGAAAGTACAAGAGTGTGTGGAGCGAAGCCTGACTCAGCAGCGTGAGAAACAAGAAAAGGCCTACAATCGAAAAGCACCTGCTGTTCCTTTGATGCCAGGAGATATAGTTCTCAAAAGAAAGAGAAGACGTCATAAACTTGACAATCACTGGGAAGAAGAACCCTATACTGTGTTACCATCGACGCTTAGCAATGAAAAGACATGCCTTATCAGCAAGGATGGAGGAAAAACAACAGCTGTCGTTTCTAGAGATCGCTTAAAGAAATGTCCTGAACAACTAAGAATCCCTGAAGAAATTCCCAACCCTTTGCCAGTTCAAGAACCAAAAGAAAAGATGATCCATACTGTACTTGGAGATTTTCCAGCAAGTTGGCCTCAATACAATGGAGCAGTAGTTATTCCGGTTATTACATTCCCTCAATCTGGAGAAGTAAGAGACCCAGAAGAACCTGTTCAGAACCTGGAAGAGCCAAATGTAGCTGAAGCAGAAGACCACGCACTGGTATCAATACATAGTACACCTATTATTCACATTGAGACACATACATCGGGTGGGAGGACACAACCTCAGACAGATGACAGTATAGTACTGCGTAGATCAACCCGCAGCAACTTTGGTCAGCTCCCATTACGCTATAGAGAAAGTACAGTTTAGTTCAAAGTGACTGTATGAAATGTAATGTTTAACCTGTTTACAGTTAGGTAACGTTTAAGTGAAATGTGCCCACAAGGACTATTGTGAGACCTCCTTAAAATGTTAGACCACTGGTTATGAACTGGCTTTAACCACAAACTCTTGCATTGTAAAAAGTTGCCTTCTTGGTATCAATCCCAGAGTCTGCCTGTTGAGGGGCATGGCTCTGCACCAACAAGGGGGCACGCCTGTTTATGGGGCCTGCCCTCCAACACTCGGAAGCGGGTACGCCTGTTTATGGGGCCTACCTTACACCACTCTCCTCAGGAGAGGAAGATTGGAGGAAAGGTCTGGGGAATGTGATGGCCCAGACCTGGTCACCAAAAGGACCGGCGACCTACCTCCTGGAGGTTTTTGGGTGGGTTTCGGACATGTGGGTGGTTGGTGGTGGAATGGTACCTGGCATGTTTAAATGTAAATAATTGCCCCTGTGTGGGAAAAGTTTGTAATTACCTTTTTTTTCTTTCTCTTGTCTTTGCAGCCCGAGGACGTGCTGATGATAACTAAGGGGGAATGTGGCGCCCCTGACCTGGTCAGGCACCACAGAGTATTGCACCCATGCGGGAGCAATGCTTCCAGGTAATCTCCAAAGGCCAGGATGAGGTGCACACACAAACATATAGTGACCAGGCCTCCCACATTACCAGAGGGGACCCTTGGGTAGCCACAAGGGGTTAACTTTCAATTCCCAGCTGGGGGTGTGTTCAGGGGCTGGTTGCTAGGAAGCAGGGCAGAGAGAGAGAGAGGAAGAGGGGAGTCTGGAGGAAGAAGTTGAAGTGTGTGGAAGGGAGCAGAGGAGCTCTCGTGTCAGACAGGTCCTGAGGAGTGCAGTAGCTGAAAGCGGGGGAGAAAGGAGTACCGTGGGTCGGCCTGAAAATCATCCAGAGAGAAGGGTGGCTGAGTACGGAGATCCCGGTATCCGAGCACACAAGGGGAACTAGATCCCCAGTACAGGCAGCAGATCATCCAGAGCTGCTTAACCTACAGGTGGGGGGGGTACTTCATGCCCTCACCACGACTACACAGAGCTTGAGCCAAGCAGCAATCACCAGGCCCATAAGGGGACAGGGCCAGAAGCCATCCCACCAAGGCCACGCTGCCGGCAGACGAGCCAGAGAGAGGGGAGCAGGGTGGTAACAGCTTCCCTGGAGGGGTCCTACCACGCTTCAAGCAAAGGATCCTCCTAAAACAGAAAGAGTGCAAGGAAGGCGAGTGGACAGCTACCCTCAGAACGGCCTCCTGGAATTCCTGGTTCAACCTGGTTATCACAGTGTCGCCCGGGCATCTCACCGTGACCTCCAAACAGTGAGTAAACACGTTGAAAGACTTCTTGGACTGTGTTTGAGTCATTCTGCGACCTGTGGTCCCACACACATACACCGGGGCCTGGGGCTTGCCTCACTCTCAGGGGGCTAATATACTGACTGCACCCACCATCAGCCCCAGGCATCCCTTAATCTGCAGTGGCGGTCCCCACTGACCGCAATACTGAGAGTGGCGTCACGACAATCCTAAAAGAAGGTTCCCTACCTGTGACCAGACCGTTCCATCCACGTGGAGTCCCTGAAGGTACTGCACCGACACATACTAGCGGGGCTTCACACACACACAATAAAAAGTCCTGGGCAAAAGTAAGCATGGATGCTGATCCGTGATATGAGACACTAATCAGCGCTTGGCGGCTGCAGGAAGATTGCATGGATGTGGCACAAAAGGGGAAAAAATGGACAGGATCAAAAAATGTCCTGGTCAAAGGCAGCATGGACGCCGATCAGTTATGTAGATCACTGATCAGCTCTCAGCAGCTGCAGGATGCATAAACAGAGATGATGCAAAAGGGGGAAATGGACAGAGAACAAAAGTCCTGCTCAAAAGTGGAACTTAATTGATCAGCACTTGGCGGCTGCAGGACCATGCATGGTGGTGCTGCAAAAAAAAAAACTGCCAAAAAATGAGCGGTCAAGTACTGATCAGTGCTCAGCAGCAGAAAGGGGGATGGGGAATGGGTTAGGGAGAAGAGAAGATGGGGAAAAGAGGGGAAAGAGGGAACAGAGAGAGAATGGAGCTAAGAAAAAGGATGGTACAGCAACAGGAGAAGGAAAAAGATCTTTCTTCAGTCAGGAACAGCAGCAGGAACAGCAGCAGTGGTACCACAGGCTTGAAAAAGGTAATGGTACCACAAGGCCTCGCAGATCAGCAGACCGTTCTACACATATCACAAAATTGGAATGAGGCAGAGCGGTCACTGTGTGGTCAGATGGCAGCTCTGCTCTCTGATTGGAGCGATTGCACATCAGAGCTCCAATCAATGCTAGGGCTGAGATGCTGCTGTCTCCTAGCTCCAGCCTATCATTGGGGCTATTATTGCACCGATCATAGCTGGACTTCAATGATTCAGGCAATTTCATTGCCTGAAACATTGGAATTTCTCCGATTTGAAGAGCCAATAACAGCAATCATCATTGTGGAGGGAGGCAAACCACCCATGGTGACAAGTTCTGGTGCCCTGCTGACAGGATTAAGAGGCACCTTCATGTGATTGCTGTGACTTTAGTCACTGTGGCACATGAAAGCCAGGATGTACCCCTCACGTTCAAGGTCAAGAAATCCTTCTCAGCCAGGACGTATGAGGTTAAAGAGTTAAATGGATTACCCCAAAGCATCTGGTTTTGATCTGTATTAAAAATCAGATTTTACAATAATCAGTGAGTTTAGACAATAGAGAAAAAGATTTCTGTAAAAGAGATGAGAAAAACAATGAGATACGGCTTAAAACGGATAAGAAAAACAGACTTCCAGTTGACCCAACAACACCGAGCCTGGCCCCAGTCTTCCTGAGTGACTGGGCTGTGGGCGGTGTTTCGCCACTTGTCACAGCACAGCATCACAGCCCATCATCGCTCCTGCTTGTGGCGCTCTGCATCGAAAGAGACAGCATGCGAGATGCTGGGCTGTGATGAGCGGTGAAAAGCTGCCCACAGGCCAGTCACTCAGGAAGACTGGGGCCAAGGTTGGTGATGTCCGGTCAACTGGAAGTTGACGTGACATCACCAGATCTCAGAGGTCATGGAGCATGGGAGTCACTTCATGGGGATGAGCAGACTGCAATAGCACCGCTCAAGGCAGAATTAGCTGAACAAGGTATTTAGGAAGAGCCTTCCCGATCAGTTTTACAGGGATGTGGTCACTATTTGCAGAGTAGTGAACCACCCCTTTAACGTTTATTGCTTTTACTTACATTTTAGGGCATTTATGTACCTTTAATCTATAATTATGTATATCAATGACTGCTATAATCAAAGCAATTTGTACCTCTAAACAAGTCACCAACTTATGGTAACATAAAAATAAAATCATAGCACTAATCCAGGCAAGAAAACACATATTTGCAAATCTTATTTAATACGGTTAATAAGAGCCCCCAACTAAAAATCTCACCTTTCTCAAGGACTAATTAGATAATACCAGCCATATATAATTTTTCAATGTACTTGACCAATATAACTAAATTAAGCAAAAATCGATTGCTTCATGATGCTTAAAATATAAAAGACACTTAAAGTAAAGGTCAGTACACTGACAGTTGCTGTTAATGATTCAAGAGTCTCTAAGGTCATCTTGAAAAGGAATCATATTAAATCTTTTCCAAATGAAAAGTTTTATGAAGTATATAATCAAAGCAAAGGAATTATATTTTGGCTGTTGAACTATCATCATACAAACTATCGACTTGTAGTTTTATGTACTCTCTACTTAATACCTATTGTTGAAAAATACATGTATGAATAATAAAGAGGAACAAAGAATAATAGCGAAAAGAAAGTGTATGAAATGTGATGGAAGTCATAAGCCCTCCATCTGGCCACATAAGATATAATGTCAGACCATTAAGGTTAATATAGAGAGCAATTTTACCATGTAGTATTCCTGAATTAACTGATGAAAACTGCATAAAATATGACATGTACAGTGCCTACAAGTAGTATTCAACCCCCTGCAGATTTAGCAGGTTTACGCATTCGGAATTAACTTGGAATTGTGACATTTGGACTGTAGATCAGCCTGGAAGTGTGAAATGCACTGCAGCAAAAACGAATGTTATTTCTTTTTTTATTTTTTTTTTAAATTGTGAAAAGTTTATTCAGAGGGTCATTTATTATTCAACCCCTCAAACCACAAGAATACTGTTTGGTTCCCCTAAAGTATTAAGAAGTATTTCAGGCACAAAGAACAATGAGCTTCACATGTTTGGATTAATCATCTCTTTTTCCAGCATTTTCTGACTAATTAAGACCCTCCCCAAACTTGTGAACAGCACTCATACTTGGTCAACATGGGAAAGACAAAGGAGCATTCCGAGGCCATCAGAGACAAGATCGTGGAGGGTCACAAGGCTGGCAAGGGGTACAAAACCCTTTCGAAGGAGTTGGGCCTACTTGTCTCCACTGTTAGGAGCATCATTCGGAAGTGGAAGGCTTATGGAACTACTGTTAGTCTTCCACGGCCTGGACAGCCTTTGAAAGTTTCCACCCGTGCCGAGGCCAGGCTTGTCCGAAGAGTCAAGGCTAACCCAAGGACAACAAGGAAGGAGCTCCGGGAAGATCTCATGGCAGTGGGGACATTGGTTTCAGTCAATACCAAAAGTAACGTACTCCACCGCAATGGTCTCTGTTCCAGACGAACCCGTAAGGTACCTTTACTTTCAAAGTGTCATGTCAAGGCTCGTCTACAGTTTGCTCATGATCACTTGGAGGACTCTGAGACAGACTGGTTCAAGGTTCTCTGGTCTGATGAGACCAAGATCTTTGGTGCCAACCACACACGTGACGTTTGGAGACTGGATGGCACTGCATACGACCCCAAGAATACCATCCCTACAGTCAAGCATGGTGGTGGCAGCATCATGCTGTGGGGCTATTTCTCAGCCAAGGGGCCTGGTCATCTGGTCCGCATCCATGGGAAGATGGATAGCACGGCCTACCTGGAGATTTTGGCCAAGAACCTCCGCTCCTCCATCAAGGATCTTAAGATGGGTTGTCATTTCATCTTCCAACAAGACAACGACCCAAAGCACACAGCCAAGAAAACCAAGGCCTGGTTCAAGAGGGGAAAAATCAAGGTGTTGCAGTGGCCTAGTCAGTCTCCTGACCTTAACCCAATTGAAAACTTGTGGAAGGAGCTCAAGATTAAAGTCCACATGAGACACCCAAAGAACCTAGATAACTTGGAGAAGATCTGCATGGAGGAGTGGGCCAAGATAGCTCCAGAGACCTGTGCCAGCCTGATCAGGTCTTATAAAAGACGATTATTAGCTGTAATTGCAAACAAGGGTTGTTCCACAAAATATTAAACCTAGGGGTTGAATAATAATTGACCCACACTTTTATGTTGAAAATTTATTAAAATTTAACTGAGCAACATAACTTGTTGGTTTGTAAGATTTATGCATCTGTTAATAAATCCTGCTCTTGTTTGAAGTTTGCAGGCTCTAACTTATTTGCACCTTATCAAACCTGCTAAATCTGCAGGGGGTTGAATACTACTTGTAGACACTGTATGTATGCCTCAAATGCAGACTTGATATTGGCCTGTGTCTAAAGGGTACTTTACACGCTGTGATATGGGTACCGATATCACTAGCGAGCGTACCCGCCCCCGTCGGTTGTGCGACACGGGCAAATCGCTTCCCATGGCGCACAACATCGCTAACACCCGTCATATGGACTTACGTTCCCTGCGACGTCACTCTGGTCGGTGATTTGCCTCCTTTCTAAGGGGGCAGTTTGTGCGCCGTCACAGCAACGTCACACGGCAGCCGTCCAATAGCAGAGGAGGGGCGGAGATGAGCGGCAGGAACATGACGCCCACCTCCTTCCTTCCTCATTGCCGGTGGACGCAGGTAAGGAGATGATCGTCGCTCCTGCGGTGTCACACTTAGCGATGTGTGCTGCCGCAGGAACGACGAACAACATCGTACCTGCAGTAGCAATGATATTAAGGAAATGAACGACGTGTCAACGAGCAACGATTTTTCACGTTTTTGCGCTTGTTGATCGTCGCTCATTGGTGTCACACGCTGCGATGTCGCTAACGGCGCCGGATGTGCGTCACTAACGACGTGACCCCCACGATATATCGTTAGCGATGTCGCAGCATGTAAAGCACCCTTTAGACTAGACTTCAATGTAAGGTGTCGCATTTTTTTATTTTTGTATTAATAATAGTGATTATGGAAACAAGTATTTTTAATATAAAATTAAATTCAGTTTATTTAGTTTTTATTTAATTCTAGTTTTACTGAAACACAGAGGGCTGCCAACTTATATTTGCTGTGTGTTTTGTACAGACTAAAGGCCACCTTACATGCTGCGACATCACTAAAGCAATGTCATTGGGGTCACGGAATTCGTGATGCACATCCGGCCGCGTTAGCGATGTCATTGCATGTGACACCTACGTGCGATCGAAAATCGTCGGAAACACATGCAAAATCGTTTATCGTTGACATGCACCCCTATCCCCAATTATCGTTATTGCTGCAGGTACGATGTTGTTCGTCATTCCTGCGGCAGCACACATCGCTTTGTGTGACACCACAGGAACGAGGAACCTCACCTTACCTGCAGCCGCCGGCAATGAGAAAGGAAGGAGTTGGGCGGGATGTTCGTCCCGCTCATCTCTGCCCCTCCACTTTGATTGGATGACCGCTTAGTGACCTTAGAAAAGAGCCGGTTCGCCGGTCACAGCGACGTCGCTAGACAGGTAAGTAGTGTGAAAGGTCCGCGCAATTTTGTGCGCCACGGGCAGCAATTTTCCCGTGACGCACAAACGAAGGGAGCGGGTACCCACGCTAGCGAGATCGCAGGGTGAAAAGTGGCCTTAAGGTTCCTAGCTGCACAGTCCTTAGTGGCCCCTGCAAAGGCTGGAAAAACCCTAATCACAGGACGTGGAAATGACAACTCGGACCTGGTTTCTTAAGGCTGCTTTACACGGTACGACCGATTGTGCAATTTCACAATCGATCGTACCCGCCCCCGTCCTTTTTGCGTCACGGGCAAATCGCTGCCCGTGGCGCACAAAGTCGGTAACCCCCGTCACACGTACTTACCTCTCGTGCGACCACGCTGTGGGCGGAGAACGTCCACTTCCTGGAGTGGGAGGGACATTCGGCGTCACAGCGACGTCACACGGCCGCCAGCCAATGGAAGCGGAGGGGCGGAGATGAGCGGGACGTAAACATCCCGCCCACCTCCTTCCTTCACATAGCCGGCGGCGGCTGCGTGACGCAGGTGAGCTGCTGTTCATCGTTCCCGTGGTGTCACACGGAGCGGCGTGTGCTACCACGGAAACGATGAACAACTAAATTAAACGATATTATGGAACCGAGCGAGCAGTACACGACTCACGATTTGTGAGTGATACTGCGTCGCTAGGAGGTGTCACACAGGCCGGCATCGCGCGATAGATTGTCTGGTGTAAAGCAGCCTTTAATCGGCTATCAAGTGTTTCTCGTACCACCTTAGGAATCAAGGAAAGGGGAGGAGCACTATAACCCTGAATCAGGAAGACATGCAGAAAAAAATGAAAGGATGCCTTAGGCTTGGTTCACATTTCCGATGTTTTGCATCAGTCACAATCCGCCGCTCTGATAAACAACGCAATCCATTTGGCGGATTCCGTTGTTTCCCATAGACTTATATGAGCGGCGGATTGTGACTGATGCCCTTGCGTTGCATCCTCCGCCCGACTGATCAGTCGTGGAACGACTGACCGTCGGGCGGCAGGGACGTAGATTGTAATGTTTTTTGAGCAGCGGAATCCTTAGGATTTCGCTGCGCATGCTCTCTCTCGGTGGCCGAACGATCAGCTGATCGCCCGGCAGCCGACTTCTGTGAGCGATCAGCTGATCACCCGGCGGCCGGCTTCTGTGAGCGATCAACTGATCATCTGGTGGCCGTCTTCTGTGAGCGATTAACTGATTACCCGGCGGCCGGCTTTTGAGAGCGATCAGCTGATCTCCCGGCGGCCGGCTAATGAGAACGATCAGCTGATCAGTCACAATAGCCGGCCGCCGGGAGATCAGCTGATCACTCTCAAAAGCTTGCGGCCGGCTATTGTGAACGATCAGCTGATCGTTCTCGCTCTCGTTTTTCAACGGAATCCGCTTTCTAATTCCAATTATTGTCATCCGTTGTACAACGCATCAGTCACAAGCGTCATGAAAGCAAAGTGAAAGAGTAAAGTACTACTACTAGAAAGAATTGCCTCCTACCTCCTAGCTATAGAAGGCAGAAATGAGTAGGACAAATAGAAGAAACAGCAGAGATAATTAACCTAGCTGACCTCTATCAGACTAGCAGAAATGTGTGCCGCCCCCACGTTAGCAGTTCGGCTGCTCAGATCCGGACCCGCAGTGGCTCGAGGGGTTCTCCGAACCCGGGGGTCGCGCGGACACTCAAATAAAAGGGGACCTGTGCGGTTGCCATGGGTGACTTCGGGGCGGGCACCACCTCCAGTGTGGCCGGGCGGACTGCCGGGACCGTCGTCATCTCTGTTGCGGCCGGGCAGACTGCCGGGGCCATCGCCATCTCTGTTGCGGCCGGGCGGACTGCCGGAGTCGGTGGTGATGTCATCATTTTTGCGGCTGGGCTCAGGGTCGGAGGGGATGTCTTCCTGACTGTGGTCCGGCGCGGAGTCGGGACAAGTGTCGGAGCGGGGATGCTGACAGGGCCCGAGGTTCCCATGGCTGGGGCGTCTTCAGTAGACAGGGCGGATTCCGCTGCCGGTGTTTGGGGTAGCAGGCCGATCGGGGTACCGGCGGAGGTGATGGGTGGCGAGGGAGGCGACGTGGCGGACGGGAGCAGGCCGGGCCCCTCAGCCGAGACTGCCGGTTCCTGGGGAACATAGGGGCGTGGGTCACTGCTTACCCGCTCCTCTGAAGCCACCTCCATCTCGCGTGCCCGGACAGCTGCAGCCAGGCCCTTCATTTCGGTGGTCCACCGCGTCATTATGAACTGCGCCTGGACCTGGATCCTCCGATACATCCTCTCCATCTGCGCTTCAATCCAGTCGGCAGTCCCGGGAATGGTCCTCTCCACATGCTGTCTGTTGTCGGACCCCTGAGACATCTTGCCGCTTGCTTGTCCAGGAACGGGATCTGGCAAAGTCCTGGTGTCCCTGCCCTTTATCGTCTTGGGTCACATGCCGCTTTTTCTGTCCTCCTTCTTGGTTTTTCGGCAGCAGTCTCGCGGGACCCACTGTCCATTTCGCTTTCTGTCTTGGGAGTCACTCACTTCCGCCCGCGTTCCCAGGGCGCAGAGCTTAAACTTTGTGCCTTTTTCCATGGAAGAAGACGCCAGCTTGTTGTTTTACGCGCCCAAAAATGGCGGCAAAATGGAGGCTGATGAAAAATCTTCAAACGGATCACTGTTTAAAGTCCAAAACAAGGCACACTTTCACCAGATAGGTGGATGGGTTACAATCCTGTTCGTGATGCCAGGTTTTCAGGTGTGCCACCCACACGTTAGCAGTCGGGCTGCTCGGATCCGGACCCGCAGTGGCTCAATGGATCCTTCGGACCCGGGGGTCGCGTGGACACTCAAATAAAAGGAGACGTATATGTACGGGGATTGCTGATAGTACTTCGTGACGCCACCCACGGTGTTGTGGTAAGGTGGAGTACCACCGCTGCTGTTGGGGAGCACCCGGGGGTGATGGAGCTGCAGCTGGGTGTTAACCCCTCCGTGGGTAGGTGTGGATGCCCCGGGGCTCAGTGTCCAGAATACGGGAGGTGATGGCGGCTGGTGGTGATGCACCGGGCCGGACCGGGGGATGTTAGTGTACTCACTGTTGAATAATTGCACACAAGTCCGTTGGTAAACCAAGGTGTCAGTGGCCGGCCGCCGCGTCCGGGTGTACTCGGGTCCCACACCCGGCTGGTGTACCGATGTCCCTTCCTCCGACACTTTGTAATTTTCCTCACTTCTGGACAACCCTGCATGGAACGGGGAAGTCTGCTCCCGGTGTATTCTAGTTGGGAGACGTAGAGAGAGGGGAGCCAGCACGATCTGAAAATGGCATGCATCATATAAAAAGTGCAAATTCACAGATTTATTCCAACTGTACTGTAATATACAGTACAGCAACATAGAAGCGGTTATATATACAGGTTACAGGTATGTGTGCTCCATTATGGTTCTGCTTTTAACTTTATCTAGGAGGCCGCATGGCACATGAAATACAGAATATAGAGTAGGACCCCCCTATTGAGATTTGCCGTGACGTTGGCAGGGGTGGCTCAAAGAATTGATCAATTATTTGCTAAAAATCTCTTTTTTTTTTTTTTTTTGCTCAGTAGCCTTTTCTGCTTCCCTGCAGGTACATCCCGGCTGCTCCATAGCCGGGACCGGGCACTGGGGAATGACCTGTGCGGTTGCCATGGGTGACTTCGGGGCGGGCACCACCTCCAGCTAGCAGCTAACAATTCTGAAACTCAGAACTTGCTCTACCTCATACTCCAAATCCACCTCAATTATGTCCCAAGGATCAGACGTCGCCTTAAACCTTTTAAGAAAAGGGGAATGGAAGGAATTATTCACCCTCCATACCACCAGGAGGTGGAGTTTGACAATTACAGGGTTAAGGATTTTAATTAACTTATAAACCAACACATTTGGGAGCATATTTCCTAGATAGTACATTGAAATGTTAATTTTTTGACGATAACAACACAAATTTTCCTACCCTAAAGACAGGAGCTCTCTTATGTCTGTGGTTCACAGTTCTCTTGTCACAAGCTACCAAAAGACCTTTTTCACCCTTCCTCCATACCTTAATCAAACAGAAAGAAAAATTCTACTCCTCTGGTGCAGAAGACAGTAAACCAGAAAAATTCCCAAACGCTGGATAAAAACCTCCACAGGGAAAAAAAGGCGAGGTACCTGTAGCTGTACAGGCAGGGACGCACCTACCATGAAGTGACCTGAGCCTTTGGTCTCAGGCGGCGCCACCTGCTGGGAGCCAGGTTCTGTTCGGTGTATAGTATTACATGAACATTACAGTTACAACACTGCTAGTGAAATCACTGGCCGCTGGCCGCAAGTGATCTACACTAGTATAGACACAGACAGTCACAGACTGTGTGTGTCAGAGTTCAATGCAGCCGGCGGCCAAGGAAAAGGGGTCAGGTGATGTACCTTTAACCCCTTAGCGACTGATGGCGTACTGGGTACGTCATGACTCCCTGGTACTTAAGGACCCATGATGTACCAAGTATGTCATGGTGAAATCGCGGCCCCGGAGCCCCGGTGAGTGCGATCAGTGTACACAAACCGCAGATTCAGGAAGGAGGGGACCTCTGCCTGACCTCAGGAGGGGTGGTGCCTCCTCCCCGGACCTACGGAGGCTGTGATTGGCTGATGGATGTCGCTCAGCCAATCCCAACCATTGTAATGTTTCAGCCATTGAAAATAGCTGAAACATTGAAATCCAGCCATGATCAGTGCAGCTATAGCCTTGATCATTGGCTGGATCTGGGTGACATCAGCTGGTTCACTCTCCCCCAGCTCTACCAGCTCTGATTATAGAGACTGGCCTTGTGACCTATCTCTCCAATCACTGTGGATCTGGGGATGGTGATCTGTAGGTGACCACCTCCCTCAGCTTCACTCCATCCATGGAAGCCTGAGAGAGTGATCCCTGCGCATGCCCCATCGGTAAGCCACTGCCCCCGATCCGCCACCACTGCCTCGATCCGCTGCCGCCCTCCTCCATCTGCTGCCCCCCTCCATTTTCCACCACTCTCCCCATCAGCCGCTGTGCCCCTCCCCGATCTGCTGCCCCCTTGTGATACCAATGTGATATGATTGAAGAATGAGTGTGATTAGATAGGAATCCTAATCAAAAGATAGTGATCACAGGTCTTATTGATCCATCCAAACTCAGTATCAGAGAGGTGTCCACTGGTTGACCCGATTTCACCATGATGAAGAGTACATGTTAAGTAGATCTTGAACAAACCACTATTATGAAGAAGGAACACTTACAGTTCAACATATGCAGGAAACCAGTGGTTAATTAGAAACATGTGTAGGAAATTAGCGATGTAAAATTCACGGCCCATTGCAACATATGCAGGAAACCAGTGGTTAACCAGCAACATGTGCAGGAAGCTACTGGTGCCCACAGCAGCGTGTGATCAGGTTACATGACCATGACTCAGCAATCAGATGCTGGTCACCAACTGCAATACTCAGTGCACACAACACCACTATGTACAAAGTTTGGTATAAAAATACAGGTCTCGCTCAGTGAGTGTCACGCCCCCGAGGCAGCGGCGCCGCTCGTCACCGCGCCGCTTATCTCGGCACCGCTCATCTCTTACCGGTCCAGTCCCCGTGCACCCCGACCATGGCCGCCACTCCCGCTCTCCTCCCTCTGCTTCCCCTGCATGTCCCGCTCGGCGGTCCCGGCGCCTCGCTGTGTCCCGGAACTCTGCTTCCAGCCCTCCTGCTTCATCTCCCCTGCATCCTACACTGTTCTCCGGCTCCTGGGTCTCGCACATGCGTACTAGGGTGTGGGCATGCTCTCTCCCCTTCTCTTAAAGGGCCAGCGTCTCTGAAAACAGGAAATGGCTGAATACAGGTACAGGGTATATAAAACTTCCTTTTCCATGTGGGCGGTGCCTGTTCAACGTGTACCAGTAGCCATGTCTCTTGTGCTAGTGTTCAGGTCCCCTGTGTGTTGTGTCCAGGATTAACCCTGTCTCTGCCCGCAGAACCCGACTGCTGCCTGTGCGTATCCGGTCTTCCGGCTTTCCAGGAAAATCCTCGGTGTTAGACTGTTGTGGATCCCGTCATCTTCCTCCAGCCTGTACTCATCACCGATCCTGACTTCACCCTCGCTGGTCCCGGATTCTATTTTCCATCTCCAGTCGGCACCTGTACCCGGTTCTTCTCAGTCCACGTCTTACCTTGGACCTGCCTCCATATCCTTGGTGGACATCTTCGGACGCTATCCCGCAATGCTCCCGTGTCCCAGATGCTGCACATCTAGGCCTTCTGGGAAGATTGCCAGACAGCCCCTGTATAGGGGTTCGCTCCTGGTGGTCTCCTTGGGGGAGTCCAGTGCGCGGTCCCGTGGATCCTCCTCTGCACCGAACATTACAGTGAGACAGGAAAATTTTCCAGGACGCTCAAGTGGACGCACTGTGCCTGTGATGCAGAGGCCGGGTTGTCTTCCTTCTCACTAATCGAGTCCCTCTGATGAGACAGGAGTGCTACAACATACGGTAATGTTGATGCATATTTCTGTTATTGTGTAAGATTTTATGACTATAAAGTAATGCTAATGCCTATGTACCATTGATTATTCATGTGCTATTAAAATAAATAATATCTTGCTATAAAGAATCTTAGTATTCGTGCCTGATTAGGATATCAGTGAGTGCTTCGTAAGTACAGGCTTTCAGCCCCTTTTTAGGAGAATTTAGCAAGACATAAATTGGCGTAGTCATCAGGATTATTCTATAAGAAGTAATTAACGCATTTTTGTAATTTAGAAATTAAAAAACATATATTTGGCAAATTTCAGGATTTTTTTTTTTTTTTCAATCTTGTTGCATAGTGTCAAAATGTCCAGAAAACGTAAGGATAGTATTAAGGAGGTTGTTGTGCAGATTCCCGGCTGGACTGAGCTTCCCTACAATCTTATAGCACATGAATTGGTCAATTGTGGATTGGCAGAACAATGGCAGGATAAGCTCAAGGGTAGTGAACCTACTGATGTTGTGAATGTACTCAGTAGTGTCCCTGTGAAAGCAGGTGATGTAGTGTCTTTACGACGGCGCATCTGGATTTTGGCAAGTGCATATCACGCGATGCATTAGCGTAATCTAAGCGCTGCACCACCTGGCTGTTGCTTGAGGCATCAGGTGGCTAGAGTTTTGTACCATCCTGAGGCTAAGTGCTCATGGAGCCATACTGAACATGTGCATGATGTCATCAATGACAAGGCAGCCACTGATTGGTCATCAGTGACATCAGCGATGAAGTGGCAGCCGCTGATTGGTCATCATGACATCAATAATGATGTCGCAGCCTCTGTATGGCTGCAGTCGACGCCATTACCACATGCCATGTGGCCTGGGCCAGGGAGGTGGCTATAAAAGGTCTGTAGCTCCGCCCATCGAGGTGCGAGTGTCATACTGCATGCTGACAGCTAAGGCTGCTATTCTGGCTGTTAGAGTGATTGGGTTCCAGCACCATTTTCCTGCAGTGATTGTGGCAGGTGAGTGTATGGATAAGCACAGTGACTACTTCAGGGTTAGGCATCGGTGCCAGGTATTCGTATCCGTGCAAACCTGTACCTTGGTACGGTGAGAGTCAACTATTGTTCTACCAGTGTGTATGTCTTTTTAGGGCTGGGCGCCGGTACCATGTATTCGTATCTCGGTACAGCTGTGTCTTGGCACGGTGAGGGTCAGGGTCCACATGGTCTGACGTGCCCCCTACGCACGTGAACAGTCTGCAGTGTCAGTGGCACACTTGTGTGTGTTTGTGTGTGTGTGTGTGTGTGCCAGCCCTGGGTGCTCAGTGACGCTAACTGGGTAGTCTACTCGGTCTGATGTGTCCTCTATGCACGTGACTGATTCCTTTGTACCATTACATGATCTGATGTGTCCCTGTACTCACGTAACCAGTTCAGTGGTAAGGTCCTATGTTTCCCAGTGATGTTAACTGGGTTACCTCTCAGTTTGACGTGTTCCTACACATGTGACCAATACCTGTGGTGATTCCTTTTTGATTTTGACGTGTCCCTACACACCTGACCATTACCCGTGTACCTGTGAGATTAACAGGGAGACGCTACACGTTGGGGGGTGCCCTTAAACATCCCCTTCGTTTCCTTTGGGTTCTCATGAGTTGGTGTATTTCGTTCTCCTGTCCCATAGTGGCTTTAATATCTGCCCGGCGGACTTTGGGTGATGATTGATATCATACTATTTTGTATCCAATCGTCCTCTCCGTAACAGTACCACTCCTGGAATACATTTGTCTTTTTTGGGCAGAAATCGACCTATAAACTTTACACTTCACAAATACTAGTTTGTGCTGGTATCTTACATAAAATCCATTTAAGATTGTGGATGAAAAAATATGTAAAAGTTCATAGGGTATGAATACTTTTTCAAGGCACTATATATATCTACTAGCTGAATTGCATGCATTTTGAAGAAGCGTTTCTGCTAATAGACAAGAGCAGTGATGAGGCAATAGAATTCCCTATACAGTCCCTGACAGAAGTTCTGTCGCTTATCCATGTTATGTAAATAAAAGCTTATAACCTGACTTTAAATTCATCCATTGGTTTTATAAATTACTCTTTTAAAAGCTGAAACCCTCCCAAATATGGTTTAGGTTATGAAAATAAAGTTGCTGCAAAGCTGAAATATTGATCATTTAATGAACACAGCTCAGGTTTTGCAAGACAAAAGTTTTGTCGCCCACAGAAAATAATGTGAAATTCAAACAAATAATTAACTTCTAATACAATATGTTGCATAACATTGGTGAATGAAGTTGTGGTGCTATTAGAGCTATATTTAATATTTTGTGTGACTTCCATGAGCTTGAAGGACTGCATCCATGCGGTTCAACAATGATTCATACAATTTATTGATGAAGTCATCAGGAATAGCAAAGAATGCAATCTTACATGCCTCCCAGAGTTCATCTACATTCTTTGGTTTTGTCTTCCAAGCTTCCGCTTTCATCCTACCCCAAACATACTCAATGATGTTCATGTCTGGTGACTGGGCTGGCCAGTCCTTGAGCACCTTGATCTTCTTTGCCAGGAGGAACTTTGTTGTAGAGATGGATGTATGAGATGGAGCACCATCCTGCTGCAGAATTTGACCCCTTTTATGATTGGGAATGTAAGAGGTAGCTAATACTTCTTGATATTTTAGGCTATTGATATTGCCTTCCACCTTGCAAATATTTTGCACACCCCCATACTGAATGTAACCCCAGACCATGATATTTCCACAACCAAACTTAACTGTTTTCTAGATCCATACGGGCTCCAGTAGGTCTCCTGCAGTATTTGCGGTGGCTGTGGTGTAATTAAACTGAAGGTTCATCAGAGAATTCCACCTTCTGCCTCTTTTGTAGCGTCCATCTCTTTAGCAAGCTGTGGACTTGGCAAATGCCACACTTTTTTTACAGTAATTGCCTTTTGTTTAGTGCTGTCTTCTGGGCACTGATTCGACCATGGAGGCCATTTCGAGACAGAATCCCACAAACTGTTCTAGTTGACACAGGAACTTGAGGTGACCAGGCCTTTTGGAGCTCTGCTGCAATGGAAGAGGGTCTAGCTTTGGATTTTCTAAATAACAAACGTTCCTCCTGAGCAGTTGTCTTGCGGGGTCTGCCAGACCTGGGCTTGTCAAAAACACCTTCAGTCTCTTCAAATCATTTTTTAATTCTTTGTACTTGACGCTGAGACACATTAAAGGTGCCAGCCACCTCTGCAATGGATCTGTTCTTCAGCCTTTTGATAATC